>NC_041222.1:37394449-37471427 GCF_002837175.3 Physeter macrocephalus
GCTCCGCGGCATGTGGGATCTTCCCGGACCGGGGCACGAACCCGTGTCCCCTGCATCGGCAGGCGGACTCTCAACCACTGCGCCACCAGGGAAGCCCTGGTGATATTTTTAGAAATGAAAAAAAGAGCAGGTTTAGAATCTTGATATTTGTAAAGGTTGATGTTTTCAAAAAATTTAATTAATGCTGATTTAGATTTTGTCAGTGTAGGGCTGTTTAATAATAAGAAAATTCTGCCTATGGCTTGTCAGTGTCTTTTAGTAACTAACTTCCTTTAGAATTCTCATCTTCCCCTAGTGGTTTTCGTTTGTTTGTTTTCTTTTTGAACCTTTAGAAATTCCACCTGCTACATTAGTCAGAAAGTCCTTACAATTGTTATGGTAGAAACCCTTTGGCTAATGACTGTCCAAATGTGGACATAATAATTGCCTTTCACTGGAGGGATTTGGGGGAATCATCATTGGTGTCATGTGCTTGCACTTTGGCTTCTAATGAATCTTTTTCTGTGTATCATATTGGTCACCAGTAAGAAGTCACAGAACCTCAGGATGCTTTGGTAACCAAAAGAAATCCTTGGTGAGTGTTATGGGCTGAATCGTGTTGAAATCCTAACTCCCAGCACCTCGGAATATGATTGTGTTTGGAAATAAGGTATTTACAGAGGTAATTAAGTTTAAATCAGGTCATTAGGGTGAGCCCCGATTCAATATTACTGATATCCTTATAAGAAGAGGAGATTAGGACACAGACACACTGAAAGTGTTGATCACGTGAAGAGCGAGAGAATGCATCCATCTCCAAGCCAAGGAGAGAGGCCTCGGAAGAAACCAGACACGTTGACATCTTGGACTCCCAGCTTCCAGAATTGGAGGAAAGAAATTTCTCTTGTTTAAGTCACCCAGTCTGTGCTGCTTTGTATGGCAGTCCCAGAAAACTGTTACAGTGTGTTGCCATGGAATTCCCTACTTGCCCCTGGAATTTTGTAGAAAGGGACTTGGGGAGCAGAGATGCTGGCAACAACAATGGAGAGGAGGAGGAGGAGTGACCGTTGGTTGCATGTATCTGCTGTGGGAGAGGATAGAGAATATCACGGATGGTGGCAGGACTGGTGAATTATTTTATTGAGAGAGTAGAGAGTGATGTGTTCTGGAGATCACCTGAGTGTTACAGAGGAAAACAAACACGGGCTGGGCTTCATGACATGGGGTGTTTGCCTACTGCTAAAGGGCTTCTGGGGATTGGAAGAGAGGTATGGTGATGATGTACAGTGTAGTCCTTAGTTTTGTACAACTTGCGTATATATCCTATTTAAGAAATACTCATTGAGCTTTACCATGTGTTATGTCCTGACCCTAAGGTTAGATCTATGAGATAAGATCCATTTCTGTCTTCAAGGCTCTCCAAAACAAATAAGGAGTTTACAGTATACTGATTTGTCATTGCTCAGCAATGGTAATGATTATAATGATAACTTTTTAATATTATTATTATTACAGGCGATGTGTGTTGAGCACTCATTATGTTCTAGGCATTGTGCTAAATGCCCATTACAAAGATTTGAAAAGGCTGCTTATACGTTAGGCATCTTAATTAAGTCAGCTACCCAAGGAGGAGCCAGGATTTAAAGCTCAATCAAATCAGTGACATAGATGGCTAGGCAATACTAACCAGCACACTTAGAATTACTAGAGCGTGAATCCCTATGATGGTTTGAAACACAGATTTGGAAGTCAGTCCTAACTTAGGCCACTGGGTGAGAAAATCCAAACTGGCATTTGTGGAATGTTACCTTGTGTCCTCTCTGTACATGTCATTGTCAGGAAATCTTTGCTGCACAGTAAATAGCCATTTATAGAGTGTGAGTCTGTGGTAGAACCACTCCCTCTTGACATCATCAGAAGGTAAGTGCAAGATGATGAGTGGGTTCTTTTGAGTCTGGCACTGTGTCTGCTAATGAATTTTTCTGTTTCCACTTGCATTTCTGTGCTCTTTTTATGTCTTCCTAAAAAATTAGATATTTGTTGGTCAATACAACAGCTAACTATTTGATAGCATCTAGTGACATTCCAGTTTATCAATTTATAGTGAAAAATAGAATCTATGCAAACTACAAAACCTTTATCAGTCTGACCATCACACTGTGTTCCTGGAGACCTTGGAAGCTGGATTAAAATCAAAAGGTTGCATGAAGTGCATGGAATCAGAACAGAGTTAGATAAATCACATATTTAATGGTGTCAGGCTAAGACATCCTGTTTCATCCCATCTTCTCCAGAGGTATGGGCCTTCCAGTGGGAGTGGAATACCCAAAGTCTGCAATATTCCAGACTGATTCCAAAGAACTGAAAGTGACCAGCCTTGAGAAATATGGATGATAATGAGAATTTTTTTTCTCACCATCTTCCCTCCCTCCCTCTCTTCCTTGCTTCCTTCCATGCTTCCTTGCTTCCTTTCTTCTTCTCTCTTCATTTTCCTTTCTCTGACTTCCTACTTCTGTTACATCTTTTTATACTACACTAGCTGCAAATGTGAACCAAGCAACGTCATTAATTTTACCTAAGTGAGGTACCTGTTTTTCCAGAAATGTAGAATTAGAAAAAAAAAAAAGAGAGAGAGAGGGAACTAAAAGGATAGATGAAAATAATGAGTTTTAAAGAGATTGTGTTTCACTCAAAGTTAATATAACTATATTGTCCGAGGAGGGACTAGAACTCAGGCCTTCTAAGTCATCACCATTTTTCTTAATAATGACTGAATTTGAGTTAAGGCAAATAATGTTCTCTTGTTGTATTAAACTTCTTCTCTGTTTTCTTAAAAAATATTCAGATGTTTCTGTGTGTGAATCAGTTTTTAACTAGGAAATCTTTATAAGCCTGTCATCAGATGGGTCAAATAAGATTTACTTGTCTCTGCTTTTCAAAGAGGATAATTCATTAGATATCTGATTTTAGAATTCTAGTTGCAAAATGATATTGCAAATTAATGACTAATGACTTTAATATTTCACTTTGCTTATCTGTATGTGTGTATACAATATGTGTGTGTGTATAAGCAGAAAGTAGCTATTTGAATACCAGGCTTGGGCGACTGTTGAGATTTCAGTGAAAAGACTCTGTAAGACTTGGATTTCATGATTTGTGATTATTTCCTATTGTCATAAAAGGCCACTTAGGCCTGTGGCATGCCTTGAATTGTCCCAGAAGGGGCTTCATGGAATAGTAGAAAATTCTCTAAACCCTGAAACCAGGTGGACTTAGGTTTGAACTGAAGCTCTGCCACTGAATAATTTGTTACCTGGGGCAACTTGATTAACCTCTCTGAACCCAGCTTATCATATGAATATGGTACGATGATCTGTTAATATACCAAATTATCTTTCTTCTTGCTATTCTCCATCCCAAGAAGGTAGGTGGATGCCCTTGCCTCAGGACTGTAATGGCTTACTGCATAAGTTGCAGGTCCCAATATGACAGCATCTCACCAAGACATCTGGAAAATTGACGGGGGCTGGAACTTGGAGCTGATGAGGCAGAGGAAGCCTACCCTGAGAAGAGAAGAGAGACTCACTCCTGGAGTCAGGGAAGATGATGGTGTTTTGCATAAGAGGCGTAGGGCTTGTGAAGGGCCAGTTCATGGATATCAGGACTGACTAAGAGCTATGGCCTGAGAAGTCGCAGGGAACAATACATGTCCATGCTAGTCATGGATCAAATGGAGCCACCTGCCTGTGAATGGATCCCATGGTCCTGTGGGCCTGATGGCCAAGGTTAGAAGCCCTTCTCTGTTTTTCAAGCACCCAGTGAACTGCTTTTGTTCTTACACGTTTTGGAATCCCGAAATATGACTGAGACTAACTCTTTTATCCTTTTGCAGAGAGCGGACCTCTCTCTAGATTTAGGAAAATAAGGTAATGTACCATTTCTTGTACCTAAATGTTTTAGAGCAAATTCATCTCTGTAACCTAATGTCTATCAAGCAGGAGTAGTCTGAGAATTAGAGATAATGTACATGGAACACTTAATACAGTGTCTGGCACACAATAGTCATGTTGGGAAGTTGTTAATCATTACTATTTAAGATATTCTTATTTCATCACCAAAACAGTTTCCCACCCAGGATTGGTGGAGCTGGAGATGCTTCTCTCTTTTTAAAAAACAGACTTTTTTAAATGACCAATTTTAGGTTCACAGCAAAACTGAACAAAAGGTACAGAGATTGCTCTTATACTGTCTGCCCCCACACATGCATAACCTCCCCATCTGCTTCTCTTTTCAAACAAAAGGCTAGTAGTTCATGACATTGATCCTAGAATGCTAGCATTGAAATGGTTCTATATTAGGGGAGACTGGGCAACAACAGTAAATAGGCACAAAAATGTGATGACTTGACACAATAGACATTTATTTCTCACTTAACATTCCAGGACAGACTGTGGCGAGTGGTTGAGTTCTCTGCTCCACACAGTCTTTCTGGGACCCAGGCTGACAAGTGGTTCTATCCTCTTTAACAGACGGGCACCAAGGGGAAGATGACATGAAAGGGAAGAGAACACATGGGAGGTTTTATGGGTCAGCCCTAGAAGTGGCACACATCCTTTTGTTCACATCCCATCAGCTAGAACTCAATCACACAGTCCTGCCTACCTGCAAAAGAGTCTAGGAACTGCAGTGTAGCAGTGCGTCCAAGAAAAAGAGAGAAAGGGGTTTGATGGATAGCTAACAGAATGTGTCAAATTAAGGATTATTTATTCTGGTCCAATTTTTCACTTGACTGAGTGTGGCTCTGGAAGGTGGAGTGTTCTTTGGTAGGACTTTGGAGAGTGGTTTTTTTTCTTTCTACAGAAATGTTTAATACAAAGTTCTCCTTATTTAGGACATGGAACACTTTTGACTAACACTCCATATCTTCTTGCACCAGGCATCTTCACAATATCATCAGGTATATTCCCTTTTGTTTTCCCATAATTTACTTATAATGGCAAAATCTATTGGACACAAAAAGTAAAATCTACTTGGAATGAGAGTTGGCTTTATTGAGCACTGTTAGTTTAGTGACAGCTATAAAACATGTCCATTGTGACTTTCCTCTCACTGCTTGACCTCCATCCATTTCCCTTCTCACCATCCCTCTAAGCGGCATCACGTGAAATCAAAAATTTCTTGCCCTCATTTCTAAATTGCATACAACCAGCTAGCAGGCATATAAGCAGTGAGGTAAGAGTAGAAATTTACATAAGGAGCCTATTAATATACTATACAAATGAGGGTCCTGTGGAGAATGTTAATTAATTTCCTACACTGAATGGCCATGATCACAGTAAATTTTCACTGTGGCAAGAGCTAAGATGGAGGTGGAAAACTTGGATATACGTAAGAGATGGGAAATCAACTAAATTTTATGAAGAGAGTTAATTATCATATACTTTTCCCACAAAGTAGAAGACCTTAAGCAGTGCTCTGACTTTAAAGCTTGGATTGATAAGCTTGAAAATGATTTTTAATAGTCATCTTGGACCATTTCTTGAAGGGCAGTGGGTGAACATTTTCATGAAATACTTCACTTTATCAAATTTTAAAATTGAGGACATTTTTAGAGTACTATTGTGAAAATTTATAATCTGTTCATTTCTCAGTCCCTTAGAGCCATGGCTGACAGAGCATAGGTGGACTAGACAGAACATGTGATTTTGGGGTAAATCCCCAGTGCCTGCTCCATTACTTTACTGGTTCAGTCATTGATTTATTGACTTAACTAAGACTCACTAAGTGCCTAGTGTTTGCCATGATTAGGAAGGTGGGTACTCACAGGTCCGTGAGAAGGCAGACATGTAAAACGACTTCACTGCACCAGAAGCTAAACTTGAGGCATTTGCAAAATGCTTTTGAATTCCAGTGAAAGAGGGACTCCCTTTCTCAAGAGGGAAGGGAAGGCTTCACAGAGAATGCCACAGAGTTTACCTGGTGGAGGGAACAGCAGCTGGGAGAGATGTTTGGGGAATGGTGAATAGTTGTATAGCTAGTTTCTAGGGCACATATTGGGATATAGTAGGAGGTAGCATGAGATAAAGCTGAGAAAAATGGGTAAATTTGATAAAAGCCTTTCATGTAATTTTAGCAAATGAGTTTTATTATGCAGGCTAGGGAAGTTAGGAAATGCTTTAAACATAATCAATTCTGGGTTAATTAATTAATTCAGCAGACATTTATTAATCATCCACTGAGTATAACCTGCTTGGCCTTAGAACACTGACTATGATGTAGACACTGACCACAGGAACTTAGAAGTTCGGTGAGTGATTACAATCAGTAGAATTGGCTCTAAGGGTTTTTTGGGAAGGGCTCTAATTGCTCATACCTTCCAAATTCATTTCATATCACCCATAATATCATTATTATCTGTGATATGGCTGATGGAAGTTTTCTCAATCTGAAAGGTAAAGGTTCTAGCAGGGAAATAGCACTTTGCTGACCAGATAGAGTTTCTCAAAATGCCATGGGCTCTTGGCCCTCCTCTCATTGGGGTCATCAGGCACACTCTGCAGGAGCAGGAGGCATCTCCTCATGCTTTCAGTCGAAGCTTTCTTTACCAAGGCAAGACAAGACCAAGAGTTTCCCTAAGGGAGTGAAAAGAGATGCAGTGAACTGTTCTTAATTTTAGCATCACCTTTCCTAACCATGGACATTTCAAAACGTCCTGATACCGTCTTCCAGGAGTTTTTCTTTTTCCTGCCAAAATTAACTGATTGACTATATCAAACATTTGTGGACCATGTGCCCGATCCCTGTGTCTCTGACTCCTGCCCCTGCCAAAGCAATTCCTAAATCATGGGTAAAATTTTAAGTTGTGTATCTCTGACTGGATATATCTTTGACTCCAGCAAAGAAAGTATTTCTTTGGGTTTTGGTGAATTAGCTGAAAACTCTGTTGCTCTCTGGGCAAGGGACAGTTCTGTTGGTCACGGAGGATGACCCAGAGTTCACCTGGTGGAGGGAACACAGCCATCGCCTACCTGGGAAGGCTGCTGTGGTCCTCTGTTGTGTGAGGAAAAAGGCCAGATAAGGTCAGGCAATACCTACAGCCCTTGTCCAGCTCTTCTGGCACAGAAAGCTTCCATGCCTTCTCATCTTATTTTGGGCCTCACTCAGGTGCGGTAACCTCCTGTTGGTCCAGCCAGAGCAAGACATTCCCCCCAGTCTCCATCCTGAGCCTCCCAGCCTCAGCTAGGCTCTGAACTCCTGGTCCCAGAGAGCAGGATGGATTAGTGCTCAAGGCTCCCACGCTGACTCTATCAAAGCTTTCCTCCACACATCTCCATTATGTGAATGGCTCTGTTAACCAAACCTATTATCTTTCCCCCTTGGTTTTCAAGTTGAGAAAGGGAAAGCAACTTCTTTAATGGCCCACAGATTGATGATTAACATTTTACATGTCCCTGCTGCTAAGTAAAAGAACTGCTTTGTGGACAGTGAAAATGCCTAGGAGAAGGAAGCCGGAGTCAACTTGGTTTATTAAGTTGTGCTGCTTCATTAATCACAATCATTTTTTATGGCAGTGCTTAAAGGCCCATCCATTGTACTTCTCGGGAATGGGGTAGATCAAAAACAAGTGCTTTTAGTGCACCTTTGACATCTGGCATAGCAGCCGGCTATCTGCGATATTGCTCTCAAGCAGTGTGGGGAACTGCATTTACTGTGACTGTGCTGGCCCTTCTGATTTAAGCTACTGCAGAGGGCAATGAATTACCTTAAAGGAGCTCCGGTGCAGAACTCCAAGTTTTATGCCGGACCCCTGCCAGCTTCCCCACTTTATGAGTATGAACAATCAGACAATTGAACTGATTTGACTTTGCCGCTCCTGGAGTTTCATTGCCTCGAACCTGGGGATGTAATGATGGCAATGCCATGCTAAATGCCGCTCTGACTAGCAGCGGTACCCCTGCCCGTTCAAGTAGGGCACCCATTCTTGTTAGCTGAAAACTGCTCTGATTTGCAACAAGGGGGAAAATAGATCCTATGCAATCAGATTAACTCAACTCTGAATGTTATTTTCATTTAACACCGTGGAACCAGGCAGTGTCCCTTTTTTTTTTTTTTAATGGCAAACTCATTAAAAGGCAGGGTTCTTTTGCAAGGAGTCTTATAGCACTGATGAGGAAGGCACCTGCCAAGTCCTAATACAGATTGCAGACACATATTTGTATAAGCTTACATATAAAATACACATATACTCCTACTCCACAGGCAGGCTCGAGCTCAACTAGTATCATCAGTATACAAAAGGGCATCTGGTCCAGTCAAAATGACGTGAAATTGAGTTATTCATAATGTTTAAAACTCATGTCAGTACATACTCATTTTAGCTCTTTGTGTGAAACGGAAGACAAGTGCTAAGGTGTAGTTATTGTATACTTTCTGTGTTAGAGGACATCTTCACTTTCGGGATTTATTATATGTAAAATAAATTTCCTCTAACATCCTTTGAAAATCTGTTACTGTATTTGGAAGGACAATCCAATGCTCACTGTAAAAAATTTTAAAAATGCAGTGAAGAACCCAAAATACATGCCACACACTATCTTACCACTTAGAGATCCCTATTATTAAAACTTTATCCAGACATCTCTGTTAGTGTACACTGATTGATTGCTTCATTCATTCATTTTGTATCTATAAGTATCTATAAGGTTGAATGTATCTGTGTTGTTAAGACAGTATGTGAAGTGTGATCCCACTTATATGAAAGGAAAACACACACACACACACACACACACACACACACACACACATTTAAACAAAAACTCCCTGGAATATCAGTTCCTTATGTCCACATGCTTGTTTGGCCTTGACCAGTAGACTTGAAGTCTAGCAGACATCTCAGTTGATTTAATAGCTGAGGACCTGATGTCCCCCCAAATCTACTTCTCCCACAATCTCTCCCATCTCAGTTAATGCAGTGCAAACTTTTGGTTGCTAAGGCCCCAGTTTTGGAGCCATCCTTGATTGTTCTTGTTTCTTTCACCCCCATATCCAATTTATTCACAAATCCTCTCAGCTCTACCTACAAAATATATTCAGAACAGGATCACATCTCACCATCTTTAGTACCATTGTTGCTCGCCTGGATCATTGCAATAACCTTCATATTGGTCCTCCTCACTCCTGCATGCAATTTGGATGAAAATCTACATTTTAGGATTGTCATATGCTTTTATGTTTTTCAAAAATATGGTGACAGTGAGGTATTTTGGAAAGAGCAGATATTTAAATCTAGATAGTGCTGAGTTTGTATTATAGTTGTGATGGTTACTAGCTGTGTGGCCTTAGAAAATTCATTCTTTCTTTCTGAGTCTCTTGGTTTCTTCATCTGTAAAGTGGGCTAATGATATCTACATCCTGGGGCTCTCATGAAGATGAAGAGAATTCACACTAAGTAACTAGCAACAGTCTGGCACACAGTATGTGCTCTGTAACTGTTCATTTTCGTGTTTCCTCTCATTCATTCAACTGGGATAATGTCAAACTCCTTCCTGTGGCATATAAGGCCTCTACAATTGTGACCCATCTTCTTTAAGCTAGACATCTCTACCTCCTCACTAAGTATCCCATGCTTCAGCTACAGTAAATAGCCAGTCTTTCCCAAAACCCACCTTCCTTACCTCCTCCAACAAACACATATTTAAGACACCCAGATGGCTTCCCTGGTGCCTGTCTACATCTTCCACATTGATAGAAGATTGACTTCATGTATGCAAATCTGACAATATTATTAATGTCATTCTTCCACAGGAGGGTTTCCATGGCACATATAATAATGTCCAAACTTCCAAATGTGTCGTACACGTGCCCTCTACCTCTCCAGATGTAGGTCATGGTATTCTTTGCCTTATATTTCATCTTGCCTTTGCTGTGCTTCCACTTGTGCTTGGAGTCTTTTTACCCCACTTTCTCTTTGATGACTAAATCTTATTTGGCCTCTTAAAAAATGCTAATATTCCTTTATTGATGTATAATTTACGTATAGTCAGATGCACAAATATTAATCATACAGACTGATAAATCTTGACAAATACATATACACATACAAACATCATCTAGATCATGATAGAGAACATTTCTGTCGTCCTAGAAAGTTTTCTCATGCTTCTTTCCAGTAATTCTCCAGCCCTTACCAAGATACTTATTTCTATAACTGTAGATTATCTTTTGCCTGTTCTTGAATTTTTTATAAATGGAATCACCCTTTTGTGTCTGACTTGTTTTGCTTAACATGTGTTTGAGATTTATCCATGTGATTGTGTGTATAAGGATTTCATTCTTTTTATTACTAGACATGAATAGCGTATGTAGTGGTATCTCATAGTTTTAATTTGTATTTCCCTGGTGCCTAATAATGTTAGATATCTTAAGAAAAAAAGGAAAAAGAAGAAATAGGATAAATTATATTAGTAACTGTCAGAGGGATTCACACATGGTAAAGGTAAGCATCGTTTTGTGAAACTTTTTTTCAGTTATTTGTATGAGCATGCGCGCAGGAGTGTGTGTGTATTGGTAGCAGTATCACCTGTGAAGAGAGCTTGAAAAGGGTTTGAAAGCGATTGATTTAAATTTCAATTAATGGAGGTACTCACTGAGCACAGTGAAAGATGGAAAACGAATTGAGGTAGTGGGTGAGCAAACAAAATAAACATCATGACTTTCTTTGGGAAACTTTACCGGCTTCCCCAAATAAGACTGAATTAGATGCCTCATCTCTCATTTTATTTTGCTAACGTTTTGTCATTACCGAATGTTTTGACTCACAAGGATTACACTTCTTTTTATTTGTGTTTTCCCTAAATATCTACTTCCATTCTTCTTCTATTTTTAAGCCCATCTTTGTGGTGGGGTGGGTGTTTTAAAAAACTCAGTCTGCGGTGACTCTTGAATGGGGAATTTAAACTCATTATATTTATTGCCACAAAAAATTGTTAGGTTGAATGATTTCTATAATTTTATATTTTCTTTCTATGTCATTCGATATAGATGTCTTTTGGTCCTATTTATCTTGAGCCAGAATTTCTTAGCTAGATATTCTTGTATTACCTCTTACATCTTTTTTTTTTTAACATCTTTATTGGAGTATAATTGCTTTACAATGTTGTGTTAGTTGCTGCTGTATAACAAAATGAACCAGCTATACATATACATATATCCCCATATCCCCTCCCTCTTGCGTCTCCCTCCCGTCCTCCCTATCCCACCCCTCTAGGTGGACACAAAGCACTGAACTGATCTCCCTGTGCTATGTGGCTGCTTCCCACTAGCTAGCTACTTTACATTTGGTGGTGTATTTAGGTCAATGTCACTCTCTTACTTTGTCTCAGCTTACCCTTTCCCCTCCCTGTGTCCTCAAGTCCATTCTCTACATGTGTGTCTTTATTCCTGTCCTTTCCCTATGTTCTTCAGAACCATTTTTTTTTTTTTAGATTCCATATATATGTGTTAGCATACGGTATTTGTTTTTCTCTTTCTGACTTACTTCACTCTGTATGACAGACTCTAGGTCCATCCACCTCACTACCAATAACTCAATTTCGTTTCTTTTTGTAGCTGAGTAATATTCCATTGTATATAAGTGCCACATCTTCTTTATCCATTCGTCTGTCGATGGACACTTAGGTTGCTTCCATGTCCTGGCTATTGTAAATAGAGCTGCAATAAACATTGTGGTACATGATTCTTTTGGAATTATGGTTTCCTCAGGGTATATGCCCAGTAATGGGATTGCTGGGTCGTATGGTAGTTCTATTTTTAGTTTTTTAAGGAACCTCTATACTGTTCTCCATAGTGGCAGTGTCAATTTACATTCCCACCAACAGTGCAAGAGGGTTCCCTTTTCTTCACACCCTCTCCAGCATTTACTGTTTGTAGATTTTTTTGATGATGGCTATTCTGACTGGTGTGAGGTGATACCTCATTGTAGTTTTGATTTGCATTTCTGTAATGATTAGTGATGTTGAGCATTCTTTCATGTGTTTGTTGGCTATCTGTATATCTTCTTTGGAGAAATGTCTATTTAGGTCTTCTGCGCATTTTTGGATTGCTTTTACATGTAGCTGTCCAGTTTTCCCAGCACCACTTATTGAAGAGGCTCTCTTTTCTCCATTGTATATTCTTGCTTCCTTTATCAAAAATAAGGTGACCATGTGTATGTGGGTTTATCTCTGGGTTTTCTATCCTGTTCCATTGATATATATTTCTGTTTTTGTGCCAGTACCATACTGTCTTGATTACTGTAGCTTTGTAGTACAGTCTGAAGTCCAAGAGCCTGATTCCTCCAGCCCCTTTTTTCTTTCTCAAGATTGCTTTGGCTCTTCGGGGTCTTTTGTGTTTCCATACAAATTGTGAAAATTTTTGTTCTAGTTCTGTGAAAAATGCCATTGGTTGTTGGATCAGGATTGCATTGAATCTGTAGATTGCTTTGGGTAGTATAGTCATTTTCACAATGTTGATTCTTCCAATCCAAGAACATGGTATATGTCTCCATCTGTTTGTATAATCTTTAATTTCTTGCATCAGTGTCTTATAGTTTTCTGCATACAGGTCTTTTGTCTCCTTAGGTAGCAGATGACATGATACTATACATAGAGAATCCTAAATACTCTACCAGAAAGCTACTAGAGCTAATCAATGAATTTGGTTAAGTAGCAGATACAAAATTAATGAACGGAAATCTCTAATGCTGCATTCCTATACACTAATGATGAATAATCTGAAAGAGAAATTAAGGAAACACTCCCATTTACCGTTGTAACAAAAAGATTAAAATACCTAGGAATAAACATCTTACATCTTTTATCTAGCATTTTCACTTGTCTGGAAGACTCTTTATCTCTCCTTCAATTCTGTAGGACAACTTTGCTGGCTAGAATTTTTTTGGTAGGCAGGTTTTCCTTTCAGCACTTTGAATAAATCATGCCACTCCCCTTCTGGCTTGCAAAATTTCTGCTGAAAAGTATTCTGATAGTCTTATGAGGGGTTCCCTTGTATATAACAAGTTGCTTTTCTCTTGCTGCTTTTGAGATTCCTTGTCTTTAATTTTTAACAATGTAATTATAGTGTGTCTCAGAGTGGGTCTCTTTGGATTCATATTATTTGGAACTCCGAGATTCCTGGATCTGGATATCTGTTTATTTTTCTGAATAAGTTTTCTACTCCATTCTCTCTTTTCTTTCTGGGTTCCTATAATGTGTATATTGATCAAATTTATGTTCCCATAAATCCTTTAAGCTATCCTCACTCTTTTTCACTCTTTTTTTTTTTCTCTTCTGAGTGGATGACTTTCAATGTCCTGTCTTTGAGTTTCCTGATCCTTTCTTCAGCTTGAACTGTTGTTGAACCCCTCTATTGAAATTTTCAGTTCGATTATTGTATTCTTCAACTCTGTGATTTCTGTTTGGTACTGGGTTTTTTTTGGCCTTGCCACGCGGCTTGTGGGAATCCTACTTCCCCGACCAGGGATCCAATCCGGGCCCTCAGCAGTTGAAAGTGTGAAGTCCTAACCACTAGACGGCCAGGGAATTCCCTCTGTTTGGTACTTTAAAAATATTTTCTCTTCAATGAAATTCTCACTCTGTTCATGTATTGTTTTTCTGACCTCAGCGAGCATCTTAATGACCATTATTTTGAACTCTGTATCAGGTTAACCACTTATCTCTATTTCATTAAGGTCTGTTTCTGGAATTTTATCTTGTTATTTATATTCCTCTGTTTCTTCATTTTCTTCTGTATTTGTTTCTATGCATTAGATAAAGCAGCCACCTCTCCCAGTCTGTTTGTTTGTTTTGTTTTTATTTATTTATTTATTTATATATAGCAGGTTCTTATTAGTTATCTATTTTATACATATTGGTGTATACATGTCAATCCCAATCTCCCAATTCATCCCACCACCACCCACCCCCTGCTTCTCCCCTTGGTGTCCATACGTTTGTTCTCTACATCTGTGTCTCTATTTCTGCCCTGCAAACCTGTTCAGCTGTACCATTTTTCTAGGTTCCACATATATGCGTTAATATACAATACTTGTTTTTCTCTTTCTGACTTACTTCACTCTGTATGACAGTCTCTAGGTCCATCCACGTCTCTACAAATGACCCAGTTTCGTTTCTTTTTATGGCTGAGTAACATTCCATTGTATATATGTACCACATCTTCTTTATCCATTCGTCTGTTGATGGGCCTTTAGGTTGCTTCCATGACCTGGCTATTGTAAATAGTGTTGCAATGAACATTGGGGTGCCTGTGTCTTTTTGAATTATGATTTTCTCTGGTTATATGCCCTCTCCCAGTCTTGACAGAATGATCTCATGTAGGAGATGAACCTTGTCAATCAGCCTGACCTGAGTGCTTAGCTGTCTCTCAAAGCTTTGTGAGCGTCCAAGCCACCTTCTTTGTTCTTGGTTCCTCCCAGTAGTTGAGGGTGTGCCAAGACCTGTCAGTGTCCTAAGGGGGAGGTTGGCAGTCAGCACCTACATGCAGGTTGATTGGCAGCTGGGCCCTCAGGTAGCATCTGGGAAGTATGAAGTTGAGCACATTCCAGAGAGAAACCGGGAGGTGTTCAGTTTTGCCTGTGCCCTCTGTACTTGGCTTGGGTGTATAGCTGTGTGTGGGGGGTGATTCTGCATCTGTTAAGAACTGCTTCTTTGTTTTCTACCATCCTGTGGGATTCGTAAATGCAAGCTCCGTTGGCTATCAGAGGCAGAAGATCTGGGGGCCCATCCCTTGGATGGCAGCTGCAAAAGCTGGAGCACAGATGTGAGTTCAAGCTTCTTCCAGGAAGATACTGGTGATTTGTGTTGGGCTAGAGGAGAAAGTGGAGGAGGCATCCTTTGGATTCCCTGGTCTCGAGGGAGGATGACGGTCAGCCCCTGTTTTGATGTGGGTATTTTCTCATTTGCCTGATGTGTAGGTGTTGCTCAGCTAGTTTATGGATTTATCTTAGAGGGAATTGCTCCACATGTACCTGTACATTTGGTGTGTCCATGGGAGGAAGGGAGTTCAGCAGCCTCCTGTATCACCATCTTTGACCAGAACTCCAAGTGATTTGTTTTTATGAGTCTTTTCTACTTCACTGGAGGCCAGGGCAGGGGACAGGCAGGATAGGCTGGTGTTCCAGGTGTCTTGGGCCAAGGGCTGCTTCTGCTGCCCTGAGGCTCCTTCCCTGCCAGCTATCTAACATTTTTAGATGCCTTCCATGGAAGTTTGATTTGACTCAAAGCTAAACATTCTTTTAAGTTTTTTTTTTAGTGGTTACGTTAAAGCTCTTTTTAAAGAACATTCTTAAGCCTATATATCATCATATCAAAATCAAAACAATTAATTTCGATTCTGCTTTATAGGCAATGAGTTTAATATTTTTGCTTTAAAGATTCTCTACATTTTAATCATCATTTATTATTTCTCGGGTTCTGCATTGTATTATTTGAAACAAAAACTCTTTTTGTTTAGTGTTTAGTTTTGTAATAAGTGAAGTAATTATTTAAATTTATCAATTAACTTTTGTAATTATGTTTAAAGGTTTATTAAAACCAGTATAGTGTAAAGGATAAGAGTGTGAAGTTTGGAGCCAGAATGCCTGGGTTCAAATTCTGGTGCCACCTCTTGTTGGCTGTACAGTTTTGAGCAGGAAAGTGAACTTCTCTACGTCTCATCTTCCTCACTGGAAATGGGGAATAATAATAGTAGTAACTTCATTGATTTTCACAAAAAAATTTAAATGAACTACTATAAGCACCCAGGAGAGTGCCTAGCATATAGTAAGCACTATTAACTCTTACTATTTTCTTTTTTTGTGTTTGGCTCATCTTTCAGTGTTTTGGTAAACGTCTTAGAAAAGTCTCTTCTTCTTTATCCAGGAAAGGTATATAGATACTGTTCTCTTGTAATTTTGCATATTTGAATATGATTTTTTTGCATCTTCACATAAGAACAAGAAATTGGTGGAGTGTAGGACTCTTGGACAATAAATTTTAAATTTTTTCCCTGAAAGCTGGTAAATAGCATTTTATTGTCTTCTAGCATTGATGGTTGCAAAAGTCAATGTAATTTTTGTGTCTCGAAGGTGCATTGTTTTATCTTCTTGGATTAATTAATCAATTCAGTAAATATTTATTGTGCTGATTCTAGGTATAAGATACAGTTCTTTGCTTTATTGGATTATTGTCTTCTCCCCACCCCTACCCCAATTAGGTTGTCAGCTTCATAAGGTTTGGCTCACATGTGTCCCAGTGGTCATTTTGGTCAAACACGAAGCTGAGCAGATGCTTCCTTTGTTGTCTTGGCAAGAGTCTCCAGACTGGGAAATCTGAGGGGTACATTTAATTCCAGCTGAAGGCAGGATTATGAGTTGATGATTTACTGTGAGACCCAAGCTTTACTATAGGCACCATTCAGAATGAGAAGCTTGGGGATTTGCATTCGTCAGACATAAGAACCAGGAGCCAGGAGGTGAATTATAGACCAAAGCTGTTTCACCAGGTGGTGAGACCTTGCAATTCAGTTCCATTGCAGGTAGACCTGTGCTCGTTAACAAAGGGCAGTCAGGGGCTTCCCTGGTGGCGCAGTGGTTGAGAGTCCGCCTGCCGATGCAGGGGACACGGGTTCGTGCCCTGGTCCGGGAAGATCCCACATGCCACGGAGCGGCTGGGCCCGTGAGCCATGGCCGCTGAGCCTGCGCGTCCGGACCCTGTGCTCTGCAACGGGAGAGGCCACAGCAGTGAGAGGCCCGCGTACCGCAAAAAAACAAAATAGGGCAGTCAGGCAAGCTAGTATAGACCTTGCCAGGGCCTTTGCCTACAAGGGCACTACCTCCCCACAAGGCAGGGGGAGGCTTGGAGGAAGTACCCTCTGGTTTCTCCTAGGTTGAGTTCCATGGATCATTTCCCAATTAGTGAAGTGGAGAGCCTCAGAAAGTCTCTTGCTTCATGCTCATCACATGTGTTCAGGTGTCAGAGCTCCTGGGAGTCATGTTGCTCCTTACAGAAAAAGAATACATTGTTATCAGATATTAAGATTAGTCATAAAATAATTTAATAAGCAAATTTTCTTTTAAATATTATTTCATCAGTTATTAAGTTCCAGTATAAACTTAATATTGGGTAGGGCTTTCTTGTTTTATGAGCTCTAGATTAAGCATACAATTCCATGCTCCATTTAACATCTAGCTAAAGAAATCTAAGCATCTTCTGAATATTTCTGTGAGTTTCTGGGTATTTGAATCTTCAAGGTCACATAAACCATTTTGAGGTTGACTTTACTGAAAATGAGGAGTCTGTGGGTGGGGGGAGTCGTGGTGGAGGTGGTGGTACCATATTGTTCACCAAGCAGAAAACAATCTAAAACCATACATTTACCATCCCTGTTCTTAAAATCCTGCCACTGAGACTTTCTCATGGATCCTTGGGCCCATCTGTACCTAAGTTTCATGATCTCATTGGCTCCTTTCTTGGTGTCTTCTCCCCCTGTTTCCCCATATACTTCCTTCCTCTTGGAGAGCCTTGGGAACTTTGAATTCTTCTCCAAAACTTGTAAATCCAAAACTCTTAAGTCTCAATAGAATGGAGAGTTTTCTACTTAACAGAAATTGTCTTCCAGAGCAGGTAGTTGCGATTATAATAAATAACATATTTTTTCCTAGTACATCAGTGTAGATGAGTGGCAACCAGTCCCAATGTTTAAAAAAGACTTATAAGGAAAACCCAGCTTGTGGACGACCAGTTCTATGAGGGCATAGTCATAGCAACACCGAGTTAAAGATATGCTTTTCAGAAAGCTTTTCAGGCAGGATTCCAGAGCCTTCGTAACTAGCCTACTTTTACCCTTTCTCCATTGATCTTTCATCATTGTTCACCATGTACTCAGTCATCTAAGGAGCCAGGCTGGTAAAATATGAGTAAAGAGCAAAACTGGAGAAAACATGTCCTAAAAGGAACAATTTTTCCATATGAGAATGTGGGAATATTATTGCCAGATCTTCTATTTTTTTTTTAATAAAAGAATCTGGAGAGTCCAATTTTATATGGAATTTCCTAATTAAGTATAAGCCAAACAAAACATGTCTGAGGTTAATATTTGGAATGCAGCTGCCAGTTGCTTCATATTCTAGCCTTCTCTCTCTCTCTCTCTCTCTCTCTCTCTCTCTCTCTCTCTCTCTCTCTCTCCCTCTCTCCCTCTCCCTCTTTGTATATTTCTTCCACTACTAGAAATACTCTTTATTAGGAAGAACATCTTGTCATCCTTCAGGGCTCATTTCAAATGGCACTGTTTCTCTAGGTTTCCCCATTTTGCTCCCACAACTATTTCCAAGTAGGTTTAATTGCACCCCCTTTACAGCTACCAGAATCCTCTCTCTAAACACCTCTTGTGATGTGTGTCACTGCCTTTGTTTGCTGGTCTGCCACCCTTTCTACCCTATGAAAAGCCTCAAGGACAGGGACCATGTTAGCCATCTTTCTATCCTTTGGATCTGGTATAATGCTTAGCACATAAGTATTAATGTTTGTTGAATGGATGAGGGAAAGAGACATGATTTTGGGATGTGGGGCCAGAGCTCAGCTCTCCTTTCTGCTTTACCTCTCAGATTTTTCTTTTACACTTGATGACAATGCCTTGCCTTTAGAAATTGTTATCCCTGACCTTTGGGGACAAACAGAAAAATAGCTAACACAATCTTTGTGAAAAACTAATGTAAAAAACTAGTGTGAAAAAATTTACTGGTTGTTTTGAGCAAACATCTGGGCTCTTTCTTTGAGGAGTCTATTTTTAAAAAGTGTTTTACTGCACAGTCCATTGAGGGCAATTGGGCGGGCAGGTGAAGGTATGAGTGAGGTAAAAGCTGGAAGTTGGATGGAACTGTCTAGATAGCATCTGGGACTCCTCTCTGGAATGGGAATTAGAAAGAGCAATCTGACTGCTACCTTGAACCTGTCTAGATAAGAGCTTTAAATTTTTCTAAGGAATACAAGAATATTTCCCACAGAATGGTGCCATTTAGCTACCTGAGAGTTGAGTCTCCACAAGTTCACATAAAATTACTTTTAAGAATTTAATTCCTAATTTCAGGGAGGAACAGTGCTTTGGAAAGGAGAATTTAGAGAGACCTCCCCTTTTTTATTATCCTGAAATAATTAGTTTTAACTTAAAAAATCAATAAAGATGAAGATTTTCTTTCAGTTGGATGATGTAGAATTAAGATGTGTGCCAAAAGGTTATTTGGGGGGAGGGAATTATTTTAATAGCTAGTATTTTTTATGAATTTTTCTTCCAAAAACTAGAAACACCTAGGGCTCAATGGCTTTAAGCACAAGACACCCCTCCCCTCCAAAAAAAAAATAGAAATCAAGTTTCTACGCATGTCCTGTTTTTATCTAATCATCTGTGTGGTTGTGCACAGGGAATTTCACTGCATAATGAACAAGAATTCCCTGACCAATGATGTGAATGTGGGATTTGAAGTTTCTGTGGACTGAAGGTCATCAGAGTTACTATTTATTTGGGGAAAGTCTTTCCCGCCTTTGCTTTCCCCACTAACCTACCCCTAACACTTAATCAGCTCCATCCCACCTTAAAATGTTTTATCTTTCCAAAGGGGAAAGGGCAAGTGGCATTTTACCTGGACATGTTAGAGAACTGCAGGGCTTTAGGTTTGTTTGTAAAGTGTGGCAAGGATGAGAAGTACACAGAAAGAAGTTGTTAACAAATTCTCAGTGATACTACATGGTAGCTTGGTATGGATCATAGCTCCCGTAAAACTTCCCTGCCATTTGGCAAATCCCTTCTGCTGCTACTTGGAGCTATAAAGTGACTATTAATTCTGTTCTCCATCCTCCTGGTTAAATATTTTTAGCTGGCTAGGAGAACGTGTTGTAAATTCTCTTATTTCATGTTTAATACGTAAGTGGGTCATTGGCCCCTGGGAAAAGAGCATGGAAGGATGAAGGTATGTTTGGGATTGCAGCCATATTTGAATCCCAGAATTCCCACTTAATCCATTTACCTCTCAGATGCCTCTTACAGCTTTCTTCAAATGCCTTTCTCTCTTCTCTGTGCCCTGTTATTTTCTGATGCTACTTTGACCCCTTTTCTTTGCATTAGGAACAAATTGTGTGACTTGTCTTCATAAATACAGATGTTCGAGGAATACCTTCATTTTCTTGAAATCAGTTTAGTGTCATCATCTCATTGATGGAATGCACACTGTTTAAGAGGAGGAGTTGTGTCTATTTGTGCATTCTTTTTTCTCTAATTGGGAACTGTCAGTAACAAACCTGCTTCACCATACCTGCATCATCATCATCATCATAGTGGTAGTAGTAGTAATAGTAATAATAATTAAAACCCCTACATTTTAAAACATAAGTGTCTGTAAAAGCCATGTTCTAAATGCAGATATGACTGACATCACTGATATATACAGGATGTCCGATTGATTCTCATGTCACTGATTTGTGTTATTGGTGGTTCTGATGAGGTTCTTCAAGTGAACAACACTTCTCTTTATGAGCAGATTACATTGTGGGGAATGTTTGGGTAACAGATAATTTTTGATGTGCAAAAATGAAGACTGGGAGTAAGGAGTGAAAGATATATCTATTTTATTTAAGGTGTTGATATGCCAAAATAGGTCTAGACATAACACTTGCTCTGCTTAGTCTTAATGAGCAGAGCTAGCTATAATTGGGGATAAAAGATAAGAGAAGGAAGATTTTGTCTCACCATTAAGAAATTAATAAAATAATTAACATTGTAAAAAAGAAAACAAAAAACACCAGAATGGGCTATGATGGGTGATAATGAGTTCAAGAGTAGAATTAAATAGAGAATAAGTGACCACCTGTATGAACACCATGTAATTTTTTTTGTTGCTAGTGTAACAGTTGTAATGAAGTTTATCTTTTATAGTTATTTGTATTAGTTTTCACCCTTTTGTATACCCACCTTTCTTGGGCCTAGAGCATAGATTACGTAAGGGCGGAGTCTATATCTGTCCTACTTCACAATTGTATTCCCAGCACATAGTGTCTGGCATATATTAGTGGAAATAAATATTTGTTGATAAATGTTTGTTGCAGTATCTGATAGGAAATCAGATTAGAGATTTTCTTGGACTCCTTTCACATTTGTGTCAGGACTTCTAAGTATTTCCCAACCTGGTTTCCCTTTCCCATGGGCACACAAGTGGACTACATTTACCATAACCTTTACTGTTATGTGGTTCTGTGGGATTAATTCCGATTCATGGAATGCGGGTAGGCCTGGCCCATCCAAACCTACTGTGTAATCCTGCAAGCTTTCTCTTGTTTCCCTCCTCTCTGGCCACATGCAAAGTATCCAGTGACTAAGATGACATTTGGCCCACTGTTATGACTGTGGCAACAGGAACACATGGTCACAGCTATAATGGGTTCCATCTCTTAAAAAATAGTACCTTCTCTAAAATTTCTTGCTTGTGCAGTGATATAGCTCAAGAATTAATCAGTTCTCCAGATTCTCTTCTTTTTGACTGAGACTTTGTCATCTGATGTAACCAGACTGGGAGATTTGAGAGGGACATGGCAAGTCCAGGCTTTTTAGCCACTCAGGCTCCTTCCCTTTGGAGAAAGGAAGGGAAAGAGCATTTTTCCAATGCCCTTTGCCAGTGGGCTACAATTTCCCCTCTCATTTCTTACGGTAAAAAGCATGTCTATATCTGGTGCCTCTGCTGGAGGATGATTTGCTCAAGGGCAAAACCAGTGAGATGACAGGGAATAGATAGTAGGGAAGCTAAAATTACAAAAGGAGAATGGACCCCAATACATAGTTGCCACATTTGTCGAATGCCTGCACTATGCCATGCCCTGTTCCACGAACTTGGGAGATTTAAGATCTGTGAGACATAGCCATCAAGAATTCTGTAGTCTCTTAGAATAGTCTTTATTCAACCACTTAAGCTTAGCAAGTTCAAGTCTGGAAAACAGAGAAAACTTTTATAGTATGGTGGCTTGGTAATCTGAGGCACCTTCCTACCAAGATGGCATTAGAGGGTTTGCTTCACTTCTACCTTATCTTTATTTTGGTCAAGGAGCTGCTGCCACTGGAGTATGAGGCCAAACCCTGGCTACTCCTTTGATACCTGAAATGCCTCATGCACATGAGCCTAGTGTGATTATGGGAACATGTTACCAGTTCTTACTCTTAAATAAAGAAGAGGATCTATGAATGAAACAAAGCTTTGTGCACAAAAAGGGCTTAATTCATAATTTTGGTAACGCTATCAAAGGTTAATAATTGTCATCTTATATGGTTCAACCTAATTTTTAAAATGGTAAATTTCATCTTGAGTTTCAATGCTGCTTAAATCTAGGTTTCTGAAAAAAGTTTAGATGATTTTATAGTAAAGAGTTCTATGACCTATTGGTGACAATTGACATGAGGCTGGGATAGGTTGTGTTGATATACTTGATGTCTCTGGTCACTTGAAGACCATCTTAGAAACCAAGGGACACAAGTGGTGCTCTAACAGAAACATCAGTGTAGTTCGGTTTCAGGTCCACAGGGGATCTGGATGTTTTGAGCTGAGAAGTTGCTTGAAACATATGTACTGCAAGGGTTTCTACTGGTTCCAAAGACTAAAGTTGGGAGAGACTCTACAGAAAGCTGTTTGATGCTCATCCTGTCATATGGGCCAGTGGTTTTAGTTTTAAAATCTATTAAATCTTGCTTTAAACTACTTTTCTTAGACATCTCAGCTCTAGGGACCCCAACATGCAACAACTACCAAGCACCTGAAAAATTGCCATCACCTCTTAGAACTGCTTTTTAAAACACATCAGTGAGTCTGTGATTATCTTCAATCGCTTCTGACTACAGCTTCAAATAAGACTCAGAGCATTCATATGTTGGTGAGCATTGATTTTGGTGTTGGAGCAGCTCGGTGATGATTTTTAAAAAAGCAGACCTAGGGACTTAATCAGTAATTATTATCTGAAAACTTTCATGTATTTCAAACCTGCTGTAACTTATTTCAACAGCTGAGGAGTTGCTTATGATTCTGCTAGCAGGGGCTTTGTTTTGTGAAAGTTCTAGGAAAGGAGGGCTATTAGCTTTATTTTACTTACTGTCTTTGAGAGTGTTGCTCTCATTTTAATTGCAACTTGGTAAGCTCTTTGGCTAGAATGAAGCCTGGGTCTTTTCTCAATGAGCATTTCTTAACTCAGGCCAAGTCCATGAGGACACAAGAATTCCAGAAAAAAATTACCCACTATTTACTAGAAAAAGGGCAACTCTGTAAGTTGGAACCCATGGAATAATGTTTTCAAAGCCAAATCTATCTTCTTCACAGCCTCCTTGTTTCCTGTGTAAGAAAAAGAAAACGAGGCAAGACTTTTTTCTTTTCCTTCTTTTAATTTTGTTCAGCATTAAAGGAGGGAACTTCATAAACATTGATTGTCATTTACAGAAAACATTCAGAAATCATGTGTGCATTATCAGGGAATGCTAACAGTATTCAACTAATAATTTACAGGACATAAAATAAGGACAAAAACCTATTACATTCTAAAGTAATATAAAACTCTGTTTTTAATTGTTAGGGAGTGCTGTTTTATTCTAGCATATTTATAATAAAAAAACTCAATGCTTACTTCCTAAATGACTCAGGCTGCAGTTTTACTCACGTACACAGAAATTAGGCCTTACATGTTAAACAAGGAGAGAGAGATCAGAAAATTGTAGCTTTTAAAACTATATATGTCACTGGGTTTATTTGTAGTTTGCCTTTTGCCTCTATAGGCCAATAATAATACATGTAATAATGTAATTAAGCTCCAGAAAAATCAAAGACTATAGGAGGCATTATTCCTTTTAAAAAGAATAATTATTATGCTTTTTAGAGCGCATACTTTTATTTTACATACGTCTGGCAATGCACCTGGTGCGCGTTGCCAGCAATGACGTGCATGCTAGTAAGAGACACAAGCTGCACATTCAAGGTGCAGTAGTGGTCGGTAGGTACAGCTAAGCCCCAAACAGCACATGGTTTCAACGCTGGAGGACTCAGCGCTGCTCTCCACTTTACACGCGTAAGCTGGAGCTAAGGTTAAAAACATTAAATCTCTGAATGTTGGAAGTATATGAAAATCATTTCTCTCAACCCTAAAAGCAAGGAATTATTGTCAGGGATTTCAAAAATATTGGAAAGTCTCATTTAAATCTAAATATCTTTTTTTAAAATTATAAATCGGTCATCATAAAATACTAGCCTTTTAAACTCGTATTTGGGATGCAGGAAAAGCATCAGGTTCATCAGACTTGCTCCTGCCTGTGTTGTTACAGCTCATGACACCTTCAATTTTCCTCCCTCTCAGTCTCTCCCCAACCCTCCCCCAGGTTCTTGACAACATTTATTTGGTAAAGGTCAGTTATGGCTTCAGCGAATGAGTGGTCTGACCTTGGGGTTATTAATACGAAATAAATGTGTACAAAAATATTTTGTTTATCAGAAAGCAGAGTTTGTTTTCCTTAAGCTATTCCATGCAGAAAGGATATGGACTAAGCCATTTGCTACGAGGAAAGAGGACTTAGGCAACATTTTTTTTTAAACTTTCCTTTTTCAAATTGTCTAGTTCAGATAGAGTTTGCAGGTCTTAGGCCAATCTTCAATACAGATTCTTTGGAGCAGATTTAATTGACAGCCCTGTCCCTTTCTCAGCTGTCTTATAAAAAGAAGTGTACACTTAACACCAATGACCAGTCAAGATGCTTAAACTGTTACAACCAGTTTCTAAGAAGTACGTAACACGCAGAAAGGAAGCAAGTACATATTCGCTCTTTGTTGGTTTTTCCCCCTCTAAAAAAATCGTTACAAAGTCTTATGCTTAAACAGAGACATAGAAAAATCAGTGTATTCACTGTCTCTGGTTATTTACAGAAAAAATTACAGAGACAGCATACATTGTATTAGACCTTCCACAAGCATATATTAAAAGTAATTACATTTGAAAAAATATTTTTATTTTTCCTCTACATTTCTACAATACATACTCAGTTTTCTATAGGTGTAGTTTTCATTCCTGTGTGTGTGTGTGTGTGTGTGTGTGTGTGTGTGTGTTAATCAGATGAAGCAGACAGTACTGTGCCTGGAGATGGGATTTGGAGCTTCTCAGACATACCTAGTGTGTGTCTGCATCTGGTCGTGACCCAGGCGGGCAAATGCCCTCCATCAGCCGCTGCCCGAACAGAATGGTTTAATAGAAGGATCATGCTGCCCAGCAGGGATGCACATTCCCTGCGCTTCCCTCAACTGGGCTTATTCAATTCCGGTAAACTTGTGCTTTATTTTTGGCCATAAGAACAATCACTGAGCTGCTCTGTCTGATCCACTGGAGGTTGTGCTTACAGTCATGCAGGAGGCAAAGATTACTATGGCCAGTTCACTTCGGAGGAATTTCAGCAGCTTGGGAAAAAAGTGCACCGACAACCTCCATCCACTGCAAAGGGGTCCATGGTCCCGCACTTCATAACAATGGAGGACTATGCTATTGTGATTATCGAATGAATTCTTTAGCTACAACCAAGGGAAAAGTAAGAACTAGTAGATAATGAAGCCACACATCTAAAGAAACACACTGAGACTCAAAAGCATAAAAATCTTGCATTGCACTTTCAGAAAAAAAGTGGCAAGAAACCTGCCCACCTGGCTCTATGAAGCTGGGAGTTTGGGCAAAACGGAAGTGTCTTTTATAAGCCATCATTAAATTATTTTCATTTTTAGACTGTTTGCCATTTTTAAAGCTGACCTCTTACTATATATTCTAGCAGTGATGGTCAAATATGAAAACAAAATTGAGAATCAGAAGAGCAAGATCTCCTGACCCCTAACCCCCGACTGATATCATCCAGAGTTGTATCTGGCCAGACTCGCTCCAGCCAAGCAGGCCCCTAGATCGGATTTTGCTTTAAACCAGGGGTTGCAAATCGTGGACCGCCTTCTGCCCAGAGACATATTTGTTTGGTCTGCACTAAGCTCTGAATCAACTGACATTTACAACTCAAGAGATTGCATAAGATTTAGAAACTTTAGCAATACTTCAGCTTTAACTGACTGTTGGATGCCCCTTTTCATTGGGGCATTTCCTTGCTAGCTTGCCACCGGTCTACTTCACTCATTTGCATCAACTCCCTGGCCCTTTTAGACTTTGGAATTTTTAACCTTTGTTTTAAATGAACATGTACCTCTGGTCCTGAGACACTCCCCTACCACCAACCCCAAATGGTTGTCAACTCTTGTCTAAAGACCCACGTGGTTTCCCGTATCAGGTTGCTGCTTGCACTAGCAGTTGGGAACAGAAAATCAAATACCACTTCACCTAAAGCAGGTGGTGGGCCTTCCCCTCTTTTCAGTGAGACTTTGTGCAAAGTTTGACTACAGATGCACACTTTAAAGTTATTGCTGTTCTCTTGAACGGTGGTTCTGTCTGGGCACAGACATCCTTGCCTGAATTTACTGTCAATCGTAGTAACCCACTGGAAACTAAAGTTTACAGAGAAAAAGGAATCGTGAAAAAGTTACTTCTTCTAATTTCCAATAGCAGTAGAATTTTTCCTTGCTTCTATAATAAATGGAAACAAAGAACATGGAACAAAACTGACATCATTTGCAGCTGACTGATGTTTCTGAAAAAAGCTGTTAAGTTGCGTCCTTGGGACACGAGAATTGCTTTTGCAGTCAAGTCTGGTACCCATGGGACTGCAGAAAGTGAGCCTGAGTTGACTATCCATGTGCGAGGTTTCCTCCAAGCAGTTGAGCTTGACTGCGTGAAGTTATGTGTTGAACAGGCAGCTACAATAGGAAATGAACTGATGCCTCCCTGGTACCTACTGTTAATATCCATAGTCTCTTAGATTCTATCAAAGAAGTCTACCCAAGAGACCACTATATTCTCTGTTTTCACCTACTCAGTGGTCCTTTAGTCCAGAGCCCTGAAGACACTATTAAAACAAGGGAAATCCAGAAAGGGTGTGTTTGTCGAATACATCTCCACCCTCAGCTTTCAGTCTTTGGGGATAAAAGAGCTGCAGAAAAAAGAATACAAAGAGGACCTGAGTCATGGAGAGTTGGGGCAGATGTGAGATGTTAAGCCGGATGTGGAATCCCTTATTCTCCTATATTGCCTCCAAAATTTGCCTTTCTTTTTACAGACCACAGGTCACCTCCGTTGTCAGGTTCATCGAATGCTACTGAGATGGCTTGCTCAGGACTTGTATAGGAAGCTTGGGTTCTCTGGGAGATACATATTCCTATAGATGGGGCAGCTGGATCATTTGGCTCTCAGCAGATTTTAGAAAATGAGACTAAATTATTCCTACTCATGAGCAACTTTTCAGCAAGTCCAAATAGTAAAAGTAAATTCAGCTTACAACATGAAGTTACTGCTCGTTGGTCTGAAAGCCTTGTCAGAGAGGTTCTCTCACTGGCATATTTAATTTATGCCATTTACATTTTGTTGTCATTTTCCTGTTTTTTTTTTTTTCCTTCCTTCTTGGTGTACTTTTTTTTTCTTCTTTTTTTTTTTTTTAAAAAAAACAAAACATCCCTGAGTGAATACAGTGCAACATCTGCATCAAGCAGTGATTGTCATTTACGAAGTTTGAAGTGAAAAGTACAGATCCTGGGTCCTTTCTTCCAGTGCACATTTTATCATGAATGTGTTGCAACCACTCATGAGTCTTCACGGGGCAGGGACAAAGATTGCGTGTGGTAAGGAAAGTTGTTCTTAACTGAAATTTCAAAATACCTCGAGATGCAGTTACAGGAGATGTTCAAAGGGCAGCTTTTAAAGGTGCTTTGTTACCACTGAAAACATGACTTGGCTCTCTTTCAAGGGACAGATTTGGCAACTGTGGCGAAAAATGGAAATCTCTTTCTCAACTGAACGGGGCTGAGTGTGTACTGGTTTCCACTGTTTTGTTCTGGTTCAGCTGCTAGCTGTTTCCTGTCCCCTAGCTTCAAAAGGTTCATGCCGTCCCAGTGAAATGCTTGCACTAGTGGAAACGACACAAATTCAAATCCAGTACCTCCTGAGGCAAATGTGGGGAACAATCTTTTTCCTATATCACCCATGGGACAGGGGAGGAGAAATTCTCAGCCACTTCATCAATTGAGCCAATTTAAATCCTCTAAGGTAAACTGGAGGAAACGAATTGTTCCCTTTGCAACTGAGCAGGAATTACAGGCTGACAGTTGGAAACACTAGGCCAACA
This sequence comes from Physeter macrocephalus, assembly GCF_002837175.3. Taxonomy (NCBI): domain Eukaryota; kingdom Metazoa; phylum Chordata; class Mammalia; order Artiodactyla; family Physeteridae; genus Physeter; species Physeter macrocephalus. The sequence goes on from NC_041222.1 coordinate 37,422,725, forward strand.
GAACAATGAAAACAAAGTTTGACATAAGTTCAAAGCTCAAAGGGAAACACCAAGTAGACACATTAAGCATCGCCTATCACAAGCCAATCATAAAACATACATTGCATTTGGAAACAGTTTGGTTTAATTGAGTGCCTTCCATTACCCTGTTTTCCTAGCAATCAGTAAAGTAATCTTTCCATTAGAAGGAAATATGACTCTTGGAATTAATTCTTTATACAAAGAGCTAGCAGGAGTGACATTTACACCAAAAAGAATTGAGTCCCTGTAGCAGCATAATAAGCAGTCTACAGCTGTCTTCTTAGACACTGAAGGTAATTTGGTTCAATGTAGTTAAATTAATTGAATATAACGGTAGTTGAGAAAGAGATTCATTATGTTAAAGCCTTTTTGTTTTTCCCTATTGGTTTGGAATTCATCAATCATGATGTGGGCAAAAGCTCTGTTTTCTAAAAGCAAAGACTAACACTACTGTTTGATCATCAGTTTACAGTTCTGTGGCATCATGGAGATGGCTCTCAATCATCTAACTTCAGGAGAGTATAAGAGATCAAAAAAAAAAAAAATCAAAGTTTCCACTGATGGAAACTTCACAAAGCAGGTGTGCATTTGTGTGTGTGTGTTGGACAAGGAGAAAAGGGCAGGTCTTCATGAGTTGATGGCCAGACTACACTTACAGGAGATCATAATATTCATTGTCTTGTACACTAAGCTCTTCTCTAGCTCCCTTTTAAAAAATCTAATTTTGGATCAAATGAGACCAAAGGCATAAGGCCTCCAGAACACAGGCAGAACAAACTCCCTGGAATTTATGCTTTTCTGGTGATTGCTTTGATTGGTGAGCAAGTGGAGAAGTGAGGAAGTACTAGGAAATCCAGATTGTCTAATCCTGATCTCACCTCTTGCATTCTGTACTTTTAAAAGTTGCTAAAAAAAATAATCCCCGGCTAGATGGATGATGCAATTTCACACGGCATAGGAAATAGTTTTGGCTTTGAGGTGGATTAGTTCTGTAGAATAACCCAGATCTTTTATTCTAATCTATCAAGGTTTTGCTATATTTTTATAATACAGCATTTTGGAGTTGAAAAAATTAGAGACCTCAGACTAGAAGGATGTAGAAAACCCTGCCTCCCCCTTTATTGCTGCTTTCTCTAACAACAAAGTTATTAAAGAGAATGAACATAAAGAACTACTTCTTTACTTTGTATATTCTCTATCTTCCTCTTCTTTGAAAATAAAATAAATGGTTAGAGAGGAAAATGTTTACATGAAATGGCACTAGGACCCTGGGCTCTGACCTACTCTTTTCCTCTAATTTTATTAGCAAAAATTGCTGGTGGTCATAATCTACAGACTGTATTTCTCTGTTAAAGATACAATAAGCACCAAAATGAAGGTTCTTTCACAACTTGAAGTCCAAAGAAAAAAAACTGTTTTATGTGTCCTGGTGGAAATATCTATTGTTTGGTCAAAAAAGCCCTGGACTCCACAATGTTATCTGTGGCCTAATTCTTAAAACAGGAAAATGGCTCCAAATACTTATTTTTTTTTTCCAGTATGTACCATCTTGACAAGGCTTTGATGTCACTGATCGAAACAGAGTTTTTATACAGAGGTCATGCATTATATTTATTCCTTTGTAGAATTTCTGAATTGGTACCATTCTGCTATTAACTATAGATGAAAACTCTGGCTGGGAAAACAAAATCCTGATTGTCTAACATAAAGGTAACATATAACACAAGGTAAATAACATAATAGTGCCTGACTGAACCTCCTTTGCTAGTAGGTATGGTATTTTAAGCCACAGTGCATGTGCATGTATAAGTAATAGTCATATATAATATTCTCAGATATTATATACTCATTACATACATGCACAGTGCTTTCCAAGACAGCTACAAATTTATACATGCATCAACTATCTAAAAACATAGAAATCGTTAAGCCTATTAAGTGGAATTTTCTTAAATTATATTTGAACAATCAACAGGAAAAGTAATCATGTAAAGTACTGCTCTGTTCTCGTATATATCTACAATAAAATTCTATAAACAGTTGTCTCCCCAAACATACCTGAATAAAATTAAAAAAAAAGATAACACCCAGTGTCCTATATTTGTATATTTATGGTCATTTCAAAAACAAACAAACAAATAAAAGAGCCCCACTCAGGTGCATATTTACATTCTTCAAACTGTAGCGGTGAAAAATAATTGTATTAAGTGCAGGACATTCCTAATGTTGCAGTAGTGACATTTTCCTTAAGTCTTCATGAACACATTGCTTTTGTCTTAATGGTGCTGCATTCCATGACTATGAGACAGTTCGCTCGTCACCTTCACTTGCAGACGGTGGCACAGTCAGGATTAAAGAGCTCCTTGTATAACGGAGGAAAGAGTGTATTCACTATGTCTGGATGCGATTGCTTAAATACCTGCAGCTTCTCCCCGTGCAAGTTGCAAACTGCCGTGATGGTTGGTATCTTGGCTATTAACTGCAGAGTGGAGAGACAGGGAAGGAGACAAAGGGGGAAGCTCATTAGTGCTCTGTCTCCTGAATCAGTGTCCTTCCTGGCCTCAGATGAAGGGAACTGGCTTTGGAAAAAGATGTTCAAAGAGAAAGAAGGCTCACTTTCAGCTTCTCCTTTAGAACAAAACAAAACAAAACACCTCCCTCCCTGACTCTCTAACGAGAAAATAAAGAGAAGGAAAGGAAGCAGGACCAAGCTTCCTAATTCACTGTTCTTATATAAAGTAGGTATGGGAGGTAGTTTAGTTTAATCGTTAGGAGGGGTGCTCTCTCGGCAGGCTGACTGAGTCGGAATCCTGGTTCTAAAATAGCTAAATGGCCGTGTGGCTGTGACATCCTCTATGTCTCAGTTTTCTCATTTGTAAAATGGGCTTACTCATAGCGCGTACTTCATTGCGTTGTTGTGTAAACTGAGTGAGGAAATTCGTATGAAAGTGTTAAGAATACTGTAGGCATGAAATACAATTGTTAGCTAATATTATTATCTATCATTTCCCATAGATTTTTTTATGATGTGAATATCAGATTTTTTAGTTTTGGAAGGTGACAGTGTTAGGAAGGTGTAACCTAAATCATGTGAGGTGTAATTCACAACAATCTGGACTGCTTTTCTGTCAAGGTCGCTAGCTTGCCGGTAGCTCTCTAATACTTTCCCACCGTAATGAGTAAAATGAAACCTATATTTAATCAAGGGAGAATGTGGGAAGTCACTGGCACTCAGCCTCCTTAAGGAGGTGTTTCAAAAACTCATGGGAGAATATCCACTTACAATTGTTAGGTTTTGATATATAAGTATCATGTAGAATGTAATTTTTTGAGTTTAAATACCCAGAAGACAGTGTTTTAATAATTTAAAATATCCACAGTTTGTTAAATGCTATATAGGTCTTAGGTTCTGAACAATTCTAGCTTTTGACACACTTATAATTTTGGAACACTTAGAATACATCATTTAGTGTCAAAATTGCTTAAAACCAAATGTCATTGTGATCAAATTACTGTGGGAATAAGAAACGTTCTCATATAGATAATACTTTTACAAGCGATAAGCTTGATAGTTCATACAGCTGACCAAGTTGAAAGTGATGATAAAATTAAGTAAAACCCACCTAATCATCACCAATTAGGCTCACTGTGCTCCCTACCCTATTCAATAATAAGAAACCATTTCAGCCTTTGAAGTAAAGGAGGAAATAGATAATTAGTTACTTTGTGGCTTTTCAAAATCAGAAATTTCCACTCTTTTATTAACTTTCCTTTTAACAACTAATGACTATATAACCACACATAAGCAACTTTAAAAATAGCATCAGGATTAGACTTGTTGACATATTCATTAAAGGGATCTAGAACACATAAAGAAGTCTGGGGTTCAGACTTTCTAGTTCCACTGCTATTTAATGATAGGGGTAGAAATGAAAAAAAAAATCACAAAATCTTTATAGAATGGATGTTAAATTTTAGACTGAGAATCAGGACTTTCTCTCCAACATTATGAGGTATTTAAACTGGTAGCAGACACTTCTGCTAGACACCAGAATTCACAAAACAGTACTGTTGTTGCTTATAATCTATGGGGGAAGACAGATGAATAAAGTGACCACACAGTCAAATGCATACCGAAAAACTGGTGAGTGCCATGGAGGAATGATGCTAGGACAAGTGGTAGATAATAGAATGCTCTGACTGCTTCAAGGCAGGCACTTCTGAGAAAGGGCCATTTAAGCTGGGCTCTGAAGGGAGACGGAGAGCTAACTAGACGCTGGGGCTGGGGGTACATAATATGTTCCAGGATCATCGGTGCTATTAGAACTGAAGGAAGTTCATTGTCGCTGGAGCTGTGGGTGAGCATGTTCAAGGATAAAGCTGGGGAGCCTGCTTGGTCAGATTATGCTAGGTCTCATAGTCTCTGCTAAGGTCTTTCGAAGGGTTTTAAGAAAAATTATCAGAATCCCATTCTGAAACATTCCCTTTGAGTCCAGGGTGGAAAGCCGTGTCTTTTCTATATTTTCATAGGTAAAGAGTGTACAAGTGTCCACTTTAACTAGAGTCCTTTGGGAAATTATTCAAGCTTTCTTAACCAGCTGGTTCACACAGAAGGAGACTGCAACAATTTCGGAACACTTCTTGCACATTACAATTCTCCCTGAAATAGCTACTGAACGCAGAGAGACTTTGAAAGCTTTCTATAATCATCTGCAGTTGAATTGATTATGTGTGGAGCTCCTAAAACATCCAGATGCAACTCTATAATGCTTGTCAGTCTTTGGTGTGCACAGAACCATTGGAGTGCTTCCTAAAAATGCAGATTACGGGATCCACTCCTAGGGATTCTGTTTCACGAAATCTAGGTGTGGAGCTCAGATTTCATGTTTGAAACAAACATCCTGAGGATGCTGGTGCACTGGGCCCATAGAACAGACTTTGAGAAACGCTCTTTAAGAGGTCCGAATCTCATAAATTTACAACTGTTTTTCAAAGTAAATTCTTTGACGAGTAAATTCTTTATCATATTAGAAATAGTCCCGGTAACGGGGTGTCAAGTTAGCTTCTTTTCAGGAGGCTGATAAAAAAGTTATCATATCAAGAGAGGGAAGGTTTCATTTGCTTGGTTCTATGAGTTTGGTGAGAGACAAATAATGAAATTTCCTGAGTTCCCTATGAGACACAAATACTACATAAAGAGAATTAGTCTAGTGATAAAAATATGGGCTTTCAAGCCTGACTGTCTGTGTCTGAATCCCAGACTTGCTATTTACAGCTGTGTGGTCTTGGGCAAGTCACTTAACCTCTCAGCTTCCTTATCTGTCATATGTCAATTATGACAGTCCTTATCTCAGAGGGTTGTTGTAAGGGTTAAATGAGTCAACACAAACTATCTATGGAGTGCCTGGCCCATCCTGGCAATATCTGTGTTAGATGTCATGTGTCATTCCCACATAATGCTTCCCTCAAGGAGAGAAATAGTCAAGGTCATGCTTGTTCAGCCAAATAACGTGGAGGGCAAGAAACCAGCTTAGCCGCTAACCAAACACCCAAAATTGAGTCTGTATATTGTGGGTTAATGCATGGGGAAAATGAGCCATTTACTTTTATTGAAATGAAAAGCAACATCATATCGATTTTCATTTTCTTGTAGCAATTAAAGTAAGTTGCTCATTTAGTAAACTGTGATTCATAAAGTAGAATTCTATGTATTACAATTCTTAAAGCAGTTTTCTGCTCCTTTAGAGAATGGGTGGTTGAAAAATTAAATGTTATTAGAGGATGGCCAAAATCATTCCACAGTTGTTCGTTTATTGGAAATATTTAACCACGTGTTTGGTTTGGGAAAGTAAATATGGACTCCTGCTTCTTTCCTTCCCAAAACTAGGTTTAAGAAAGTCTGGTTCAGGATCTAGTTCCCTCTTTTAGGGGATTTCATTCCTGTCCCTGTTGCTCATCTGTAGAATGGGTTGAATGGTGACAAATGCTTTTTGTTATAGAGCATTGGGACCACTTGAGCAAAGGACACCGAAAAAGACAAAGAGCTTCCCCAACCTCTGTGCTCTCAGGAGGGGCTGATTTCAAGGCATCCAATTAGCTGTGGGAATAGAAGTGCTGACAGGGGCATCCATCACTCTGGAGGCACCATGGGCCAGGAGGCCATGAGGAAGCAATGGCAGCACTTGTCAGAGCCCAGAAGGGCCTGGTGGAGGAAGCATCAGGCAGTCACTTATTGCTCATTAATATTATGTACTGCAGCTGGGGGACCCCCAAGTCAAAGGGAGCTCAGAGCAGCCTCAGCAGCAGTTAATGGCTCAACAACTTTTTAAACAGCTGGGGTGGTGATCCAGGAGCACTTGGAGATGGAGGGGGTAGTCGATTTCAAATCATCATGAAATTTCTTCATGTTTAAATAATCCCCATAGCAGAAGTAGACAGACGGTCTATAAAAAGGCATTTTCACACTCATCTTTCTCTTATGATAAACATTTCTTGTAAGAAGGAAGCTTTAGCTTATACCTACAGGGGTCTACAAGAAGAAAAAGCAGCTGTTGGAGAAGAGATAATAATTCTGTGCTTCTTTCCAGAGGGTGGTTTTCTGAGAAAATCCACAATTTTATAACTGGTACATTTGATGTTGGAAGAATGGAACATGCAGAGGTGAAAACTAAGGATTGTGTTCATGTGGGCTTCCAGGCCATCACGATGCCCTCCAGCCTGAAGCAGGAAGTGAACAATGGCTTGATCAAAGTGGAAGAAACTTCAGAAGCACTGATAAAGACAGGACACATTAAGTGAGGTTACATACATCCATTTCTCTTGTCCACTCACTTCTTTGTTTGTTTTTGGCTGTGCGGCATGTGGGATTTTAGTTCCCTGACCAGGGGGTGAACCCGTGCCCCTTGCAGTGGAAGCACAGAGTCCTGACCACTGGACCGCCAGGAAATTCCCCACTCACTTCTTTTTTGGGTTTTTGTTCAGCTAAACCTAGACACTTGGCCTAGATTTCGAATACTGAATTGGAGATATCTGTTCAGGTCACAGCCCTCTCGCACCATCCTTACTCCATGCTGGCATCCATGCTGTAGGGCATGTTTTCTCAGGGAATGGCTGACTAAAGTGGAAGTGGACATTAGGTTTAACTGGGGTTGGAATTTGGAATCAGACGTTGAGCCAGCAAGTTACTTTCTAAATGTAGCAGAAACTATGAGTGACCTAAGGAGCTAAGAGCTATCCATATTTCAGGGAAGCAGAGAAAACTGGTGTTCAGAGAGGGAGAAGAATAAAGTAGATACATAAAGAGAGATAAACTTGTGAGATGGAGAATTCTGAAGGCTTCCTAATTCCTTGTCCTAGTGTTTCCTGAATGGGGGCTGAATTTTTTTACCTTAGATGAGATTTCTCTCCATTAGTTTATTTTATTATTTTCTTTTTGCTTTACCTGGTGTGAGTTGGTTCCTGTCATGTGTAGCCCAAGAGTCCTAACTGATACATCGACTTGCAACTTGATGAGTGAGGAGAAACATCAAAACCTCTCTTCTTATTATAGAACATTAGTCCGATGGACAACCCTTGAAATTTCTGGGTGTTGGACCTGTAGTGTATGTCAACAAACTATAAATGGCTAAAATGGACTGAAATAATCTGGTCTCTCACAGGAATCCCTCAAGGAAACCGCTAAAGGGCCAAGACCATGTGTTATTTGCCTTTCCCTTCTTTGCATCTGGCATACAGTACATACTCAATATACATGTAGGTTGAAGTAGAAAACTATTCCATGAGAAAGCTATGTTTCTTGAGTATCGATTTGGAATTTAAAAACTTGGATGATCTATTGAACTGTTTTTTATAATTTTGACTCTTGCATTATTTTACAGTGTATATACCATGTGAGGAAACCTGAGCGGGGCTTCTGGAGTGCCCAGTTTTACATGGGTAGTGATTACACGGGTATGTTAACTTTGTGATGATTCACTGAACTAAACACTTACGACTTAAGAACTTCCAGCATGTATGTTATACTTTTAAGAAAGTATAGAAAATTTAAATGTAAAACAAATTCCTAATCAAATATCAAGGGGAACAAGGAGGCTCAGACCACAAGGCCACATCATCTGAACTAGGACCCCCTTAAGTGCTGACTGGACAGACTGTGTTGTTTAAGATTAAACTGATGAATCCCTATAGGCCCACCTACTAGGAATTCTAATGTGACACCTAGTGTCCTGAACGAAGAATAAGCAGGCTTCAGGCATAAACATCCCATTATTAATCATGACATAGTCTCTTTAGATCTCACTGAGCAAGCAATGAAAATCAATGTAAAGGACCCTTGGCAGTTTTCACTAATCTCTCAATCAGTGCTTGCTCCGTAGACCCTGCGAGTCAACATGACTGTTTTTTTTTTTTTTTTTCTAAATCTGTATCTTAATAGCATGAGTAAAGTGAGAGTGACCAGGAGTGATTTCTTTCAGGTAATATTTCAATTATTAACGTGTAAAATAGGGCTGTGTAAGCCTTCCCTCTTCTAAGCTTTTATTTAGTAACCTGGTACTGTTACAGTAGAAAGACAAAGTCCCCTTGTTGATGATGCAGTTTTGTTATTGTTATGCTAGAAACGGAAAGCCTGATGGGAATGCTGACCCCTGGACGCAGGCTTTATAAACAGTGTATGCTTCACAGCTTTGGGATTGGAATATCACCCTAAATTCAATTACCATAGTACTGATTGAATCTGCAAGACTTGTAGAAATCTGTCTATTTATTCACTTAGAGTAGCGGCAGAACATCTAAAGAGTCCTTAAAACTGTCCCACAGGACGGAGCACTGGAAGGCAGAAGAAGACTTCAGAAGGAACCTTTGTTTTTCTCTTTTAGAGTCAAAGATTATTATACTGAAGGGAACTTAACGACCAGCCAGTCCCACCTCCTCATTTCAGAGACAAGAAAACTGAAGCCCAGAAAACAGATGGGCTGCCTCCCCCAGTCATATGGCTTAAAAATATATATGTATACATGCATATACATATACACATACATTCTATACATATTACATGTATATGTATTTTTTTCCACGAGCTTTAGTGAAAGTGACCAGTGTTACCTCATTTCCTCGCTTCTCAAATCCAGGATCCAGCCAAATCTAACTATTATTCATAGCCTGCGTATACTTTATACTTTCTTACATCTATATCATTGCCCCCATCTCTTGGAATGTCATACTCCACCTCCCTAAACCCCTAACTTCCATCTTTTGAAATAGTTACCATTCATCAGTGATTAGCTCAAATATACCCATTTCTTGGATAAACATTTCCCTGCCGAAACAAAATTTCTTCTGTCCACAGCAACTACAACAACAGCACTTACATACTATCTGTGATGAACCATGCAGCTTACTTATATTTGATGTCACTTAGTCCTTAAAATAACCATATGACATTGATACTATCTTTAATCATATTTTACAAATGAGGAAACTGAGGCACAGAGAGGTTAAGTCCCTTGTCCAAGGTGACTAAGCAGCCAGTGGTTCTGATGGTTTATTATAAATATGCTACATTTTATTATTATGGTCATGAGGCGAGGAAACTAGACTCTTTAATAGGGTTGTTTTTTTTTTTTTTACCCCAAACAAACAAACAAACTGATTAACGTATAGGGGTTGAGACCTTCTAGTTAATGGATAAGGATTCCTGAATTTCAAATCTTCCCTAGGTCCAGGTTTGGTCAAAAGTATAAGGCATTGTTACTTGAACTTTAATTTTAGGAAGTGGGCATGCAGAAAGTGTATTGGAGACAGTTTTTCTAGGATGAAATCTAATGACTATGTCTGAACCCTGCACCTCACCTAAGTCTGCTCCACCTGTTCAGGGTCAAACTGGTCGGTGGCATAAACAGTCTTTGCACACTGCACAGAAGGCAGATCTACCCCACCTACTGGGGATGTAACCTGAACCGCTGGACTTGAATACAACAGTTGGGTATGTGCACATTTTTCTAGAGATAAGTTTCATGATGTTCACCAGATTCCCCAGAGTGGTCACTGTTTTAGCGGCATTGTGGAGGCAGAAGAGCTCCATGACTATGAAGGAAAAGAAGAAATTTCTGAAAAGATGAAAAGAATCTGTGGGAGGGTAGAATAGTTTTTCTTAATTTAAATAAAGCTATTTATTCCTTCTGGGGAGTGTGGGTTTGATGAGCGGGTGTCCCTATATGTCAATGGCACCATTGTCCTTAAAGTATTAAAGCAGTCAGAACTCAAGAGACTTGTCTCACCCTCTTCCCTTCCCCAGGACACGACAGTTGAATGTGAAACTTAGACAAATGGAGTGACTTATGCAAAACCACACGGTCCAGAGCTGGGATAAATGAGAATCCAGTTCTCATTCCTTTTCATGGTCCCTCCACATTAGTTCACAGAACATCCTATCAAAATGATGACTGTTACAACGAAGGGTCCCCACAAAAACTCAATATTCACACATGATCAGTGGAAGCAATGCTTTGTCATCTGGCTCCAGTGAATTTTATGTAAGAAATAATCCTCTCTAATGCTTTCTCTGATTCCCAGCTTTGCAACATTCTCTTTCTATAAGAAAAGAATTGAATGGATGTTAACTAGACTTACTGTGGTGTTCATTTCACAATATATACAAATATTGAACCATTATGCTGTACACCTAAGGCTAATATAATGTTTTATGTTAATTATACTTAAAAAAACTTAAAGAAAATAATTATATACTTTTCCCACTAAGGATGGAGAAAAGAGAGTTAAGCTGACTTCACTTGGTGTTTTAATTTGTTTTCTTGCTATTAAATATCTTTCATCTTCAATTTCTCTGTCTCCTTTCTACCCCAAATACCTCAGACCACCACCAGGATACCAGGTGGTAGAAAATGGTATAAGCATGAGGGTTGCTCTCTTGGGAAGTAATAATCACCATGTCACAGTGTGTTAGAATTTATGCAGTGGAAATATTTCATTTGAACCTACACATCTCTATAGCAGTAAGAAATTATGATCTTCATTTTAGAGATGATGAAACCATGGTTTTTGGACAAGAAGATGATCCCCTTAAGCAGAATAGGAACAACTTTTGTCTAACTCTGTATTTTATTAAGTTCTTAATTTTAGGGTGGTAAATATGGGGACCAAAGTCTTTGGGAGATCCCAAATGCAGGAAACATCCTCCCTGCCCACATTAACTAACCAGATGTATTTATGCATATATGCTATGGAGCAGCTACAGAGACAGATGCGTATATCCACATTACTGTCTTTTCTGCCCAGTGTATCTGAAGTTTTGCTTATGGATGTAGAAGTTTTGCTCCTACCTGGGAGAAAACTGAGGGGTGAAGAGCAGATTTGTCCTTGCCCACATGATAAGTGAAAAGTTGCACCAAAGAGAACTGTCACTCTACAGTGTAGAAATGTTCTTCCTAGTGATGTGTTAATTTTAACAAAATGTTACCATAATGAAGCAGCATATTTAACTCATGGAGGTTTTTTATAGCAGTACTCTGTATGTGCAAAGTAAAATCTGATAGTATCTCTAACAGAGTCTTCCCCCCTTTTTTAAAATAAAGAACTTCAAGAGCAGAGTGGGAGGGTTTTAATGATAAAAATATAAAGAGTAGGATTCCTATCATCTTTAACTAAGGATAGGCTCCATTTCCTAGTTGTTTAACCTCTAAAAAAATTCCAATTCTTAAGAAATTTAAGATACTTTGGAATCTAAAATAACACTGAATATCATTAGAAAATTCCTTTGTCCTCTTATGATCATTTTACTTTGGTAAACAACTTTTCTCAATATTCTTCTTAAAGATCACTATTTTTAATTGAGTTGAATCACAAAATGGATAGCATGGTACATGCATTTTGCCCCTGAGATACTTCATTTTGAAGGAATCCTAGAGTAGAGTTGAAGAGATTAGAGATGAAGGGAAATTTACAAGACATCAGTCTAATCTTTGACTCTGGGTAGGACTGTCATTTACAACATACCTGAAAGGAAACCAGGCAGTATCTATAAGAATACGACCAATGACAGGGACCTCACTCCTTCACACAGTGGTCTACCCTCTGTTCCCCAATTCTCGTCATTTTATAGTTCTTCCTCATTTTGAATAAAAATCTACCCATTCTTTTGCCTGGACCTGACTCCAAAGTGACACAAAGTCTCCTCTTTCTTCACATATGATTTTTGAAGACTTGTTTCCTTGCTTCAAGCTTTTGTTCTTCAAATCAAAAGATTTGTCTTTGATTTGTCCTTTGATTTGTCTTCCTCTACCTATGGTTCAGATCCATCAGTATCATCCTTCCCTACGAAAGTCATTGTCCTCTCAATCTATTATAATTTCCTAGTCTCCCTTTTAAAATGTGCACCTCAAAATTTATGCAACCTTTGGTAATCTTCAGAAATTGTTGCTGCTGAGAAATGTCCCTTGCTTTATGTGACTAGCCCTCTTCAGCTCACTGGGCTCTTTCAGTGACATTGGGTCTGAGGACCTACCTTTGCCAAGGTCTCATCATCCAGGTGATTCTTCTGAATCACATGTTGAAGTGCAAAATAAATTTTTTCCTGAAGCTTCTGGACCTTCCTTGGTTCTATCAGCCAGGCTCGGTCTGACAAAGGAAAAGAATGGGTAAGGAGGGGACAGAATGTAAGCTTTGTTGTATTTCACCTACATATATATAAGTGCTGAGTATCAGACCCATTTCAAATTAGTTCCAAATTGCTTCTGAAGACATGCAATTATTTTTCTAAAACAAATATTTTATAAGCAATTCTATGATGACAGTAATGTATAATACATTGACATACAGAATCAGGGTGGAGGTAAAGACACAATGGTTCAAAGAAACTCCATGTGTCTTATTGTCTGTAACAATTTACACCTTTTACTCTTTCTCTGGACATATGCTTAGATTTTCTTTCAAAGTGTAAGTTAATGATTTGTGAAGAAATGAATTATAGAAGTGAAGAAAACCTATTGTAAAGGAGTGTTTTTGGAATTCAGAATCTCCTTTCCCTTTTATAAGCTAAGTTATAATTTATATAGCATCAACATGAATCAATTAAAAAATTTAATCCTGAGTCCTCTTATTCTATATTGAATGTTTAAATAATAGACAGGATAACCCCTCCTTTCCTTTAGCCTTTCCCACTTTCCTTTCTTTTTTCTTTCCTCCCTCCCTCTCTTTGTTCCCTGCTTCCGTCCTTCCTTTCTTCCTAGACGCTTTATACCATGGTGACAAAATTCAGCCCAGTGTCAACGCCTAAGGTTGAAACTTCAATGAAGAGACACCTAGAGTCTCCAAATGCTGAACAAATACTCATGGAAAAGAACTTGGACATGATCCTTCTAAACACAGTTCAGGTCGGGTGAGAAACTCGATTCTGTAATCCTAGACAGGGCCAGGACAAGTCTAGCCAACAGTTAAGCAAACCCTTACGTAAGTGAGCACAAAAAGCCTTCAGTGACAATTGTCAATCAGAATACATTAAGTTCCCCTGCCTCTCCCTTCCCTAAACTATCTGGAGCTGAATAGACAGTAACTATTATGGCAAGAACTTGGGCGGAAGGGTGGGGTCTGGCATGCGATGGAGCCTACACAGGCTGGAATACTGTCTTTTCTCTCTTTTTGAATATGGCACTAGGCCAGGGTGGCAAACAAGGTATCTTGGAGTTGCAGAAGCCTCTGAGTGTGGGTCTGTGACCGGGGCTGGAAGATTCCCCACTGGGTAGAATAAGCTAAATATCATGCTTCCAAACTCCGTGGAGTTTGATGGCTTTAGCATTTCTTCCTAGAAAAAGGCTCATAGCCTTTTTCAGCTGATTTCTAACTCCTAAGAAGCAGGCTTGCCTTCCAACTGGGGCAGTTATCTTCATGGATTGTTTAGATTTGATATACCATGTCTTAAATATTTGCTGCTGGGAATTTACTGACTTGTCGTATGCATACCTACGAGGACAGTGACTTTTGTAATGCTTCCTTTGATTAAGCAGGAACCAGAGTGAAACCAGCTCCCTCATCATGGACTCAAAGGCTTAGAACTAATCTTCATCTGAACTATAATCAATGGGAGCAATCAAATGCAATGAGAAAACGGTAGGAGGAAAATTATTTGGCAAGTGGTTGCTACCAGAAATAAATATTGCTTGTCACTTCTTACATTTATCTTTGTGCTGCCAAGTCTGGGAAACTTTCTAGGGTTTAAAAAAAAAAAAAAAGAAAAGAAAAAGGAAAAAGCCTGGAGGAACAGCTTGATTTTAGACAGAGCCACAAAAGAAACTGTTAGTAATGATATGCCAATTGATAACTAATTTCCATTTTTGATAAAGTAGTTAAATGAAAAACAGAAGCAAATTTTTAAAATCCTCATAAAATTTATCCTCATAAAAATCCTCATAAAATAAGTAAATAAAGCCTAACAGATACAAAGTGTAAAGGCCGTATTATGGGTAGACATAGTGTAAAGGCCGTATTATGGGTAGACATAGCTAGAGTGACATGTCAACATGGCCCATCACAGGGAAGATTAATTTCTTCCAGCCTCACTGAAAAATATGTTAGGTATAAGAAAAGATCAAGTCTCTATAGATAAATGGGTTATAGAAGGAATGAGTCTCTTGACCATAAAAATGACCAGGAATGTGTCTTTCTTTTCATAGAGAACTGTCAATAAAACTGCTATTCCTTGACCCCAAATCTAACTGAACAGAAGACTGAATGAGCAACTCTGACTTTTCATTCTGGTTGAGCCATGCATTTATTAGGATTCCATACATTTTCGAGCCAGCATATACTTTTAAAAAGAATTTCAATGGCTATAGTGCTATTTGATCTATAAATGTCATACCATACCTTCTTTGAAAACTTTTTGCTGTTTACTGCATTTCAGAGCTAGACAAGGTGTTTATTATTATGAAGCTCAACCCTCTTACTTTACAGGTGAGGAAACTGAGGATCTGAGGGGTCAAGTGTTTAAGGTCACACAGACACCTGGTGACAGAGCCCGTCCTAGAATGCCTACCACCACATCGAAGATTCTTCCTTTACCAGTCTTTAGTAAGAGCCATTTTTTTCCTCTGCTGTCCTTACCTCCTTTTAAAGCTTCTAATATTGCATAAAAAAAAAGAGGCATTTGCCTGAAGTGAAACGCCAACATTAATTTGGATAGAAAAACCAATGAAAGAGATATTTAAAGAGGAGAAAATATATGTTTTACGTTTTTTTAGTCTCTATGCTGGCTTGTTCATTCAGGTATATTTCTACTAAGTCTCACCTAACTGGACATTTTTGTCTATGTCCTTTATTCTTGAAATCAAAATAGAACTTAGTTATAACTCAGGCCACTATTTGTCTTCATTTATCTGTTAAGAAATGATTATGCTTTTCTAAATCTGGAGTCACCCTTACCACACATCCTACTCTTGCATTTGGGACAAAACTGATATTTAAATGAACCTGAGGCTACTTTTCTTTGAATTGTCCAAAAATATCACAAGCTTGCTACAGAAAATATAGTTCTTTTAAAGTTTCTTCAGAGTACCTTGGCTTAGGTAGATGCAATTCATGTTAAAGATAGCAAAACAGTTTGTTTTTTTTTTTAAAGGTAAGGACCTCAGACCTCCTTACCTGGAGATATCAGAACAGCAGATGAGAACAAAGCAATCTCTTCTTCAGTCAGCTGCAAGGAACACAAATTCTTTGCAAAGTCAAATGCTTCATTCACTAGGTCATCAGAACCTATAAAAGAAAGTATGTTAAATGAAAATACTTGAACAGAATGGGACAATACTAAGAGAAGTCCCATAATCAAGAAGTTATTCAAGGATTTGCATACTAGGCATACAGAAAAAATATTTCTAAGTTCCTGACCATAACAAATGATTTAGTGGTAATTATAGAATGAGAAAATTGGGCAACATCTTAACCAGGTAATGAAAGTCAACATTACCTATGAGGGGCAGATAGAAATGGTTTGCACCCATTGTAATATCCAACTGGGAATAGATAACCCCAATCTAATCTTGTAAGTTTGAAATTAGCTCCAACTAAAAAAATTTAAATTAGTGATTTGGGGATCCTTTAGCACAGACATAGCATTCATAGAAAACCTAAAACATGTATAATGGGCCATGGGCTGTCAGTCTTAGTGGCACTTATAGGATGTCACTGGCAATGTAGGATGTCCAGGGGCCTCAGGCTAAGCGAATGGACATGAAGTGACTTCCAATTTGGTAATTTCCTGGAAATTCCATTGAGGAGCAAACATTCATTTATGTTTACCTTCTAATGAATGACTCGCAGGTCAGTTGCTTAGCCATTGTGAATTCTGGCAAAATAATGCTTCATCCCTACACGGATCCTTGGTAAATGTTTATTTTATGAAGCTGGAAATATACCCAAGTTGCTTGCCAAGGTTTTTCCTCCTTTCTTGAAAATCTAGCCTTGGAGATGACATGGATGTATATCAGCTGCAGGAGGGAAACACTGCCGGCCCCGATGGATTTGCCATTGGCTACCATATCAACTGACAGCACAAAAGGTGAAAGGGCAGTGGCCTTCTTTGATGTCCGTGGGCAGGACATGGAACAAATGGCACTGTCAATTGTTAAAACCTTTCCTGGCACCAGCCCATCTTTGCTAACGTTCTTATCCATGCCATGCACTGATGACTGGATGTGAATGACACACTTCCAGAGACTGACTCTGTCCTGGCCTCCCACAAGAATGGTCTGGGGATCATTTTGGGCTGGTTGGCAGCCACGCTATCTGTGCTCCCAGAACTTCATGAATTAGCAGGGAGAAAGTCACTACCCTGGGTGCGAAACAAGTGAAAGAGCTCCTCTTTTAAGCATCTTAACTAATGATTATAAATTTGCATAAGAAACTTAAGAGGTCACCCATGGACCACCAGTGGTCTACATAATATACTTTGTGAAGCAGTAAACTAGAAGGTAAAAAAAAGCTGATCCTACAAAGAATGCCTAGAATGCATCCCAGTTCTTTAGAATCAGTTTTTGTTGATTTCTGAATGAAGCATGTTGGTGTCAACAGGGTCCACGTTTCTTTCCTTCCTTTTATATTTGGGCGCACAACTGTAAAATCAGAGGAGTTAGATGAAACACTGGAGGCTCCCCTAGTCCAACCCTTATTAAATAATGAGATACTAAGTCATGTTAGAGAATCAAGGCATTTCTTTTAGTGGAGAAACTGATGGTAGTTAATAAAATTGTGTCATCATCAAAGGTGAACTCACCTAAGGCCTTGAACATTTGCATTCCTCCATATTTTCCTTCAAACAGAACAGTGTTGTTTAATGGGTTGAAGGCACGGCACATTCTCACTAAAACCACTTCCAAGCAACCTATGAGAAAAAAATTTCAAATGTATATATATATATATATATATATATATATATATATATATATATAAAGAGATTACTACTGTATATAGGTTAAGAATATAGGTTAAGAGACTTTAAAAAACTTTAAAACACACACATAGACACATAGACACACACATTCAGAAACACCTCAAGATTCCTTCCCAAGTAAAAAAGAACTATGTTAGAAATAAAGCTCTCTTGAAGTCTACGTGAGGAATTAAAGATAAAATATACTTTAAAGGTGACTAAAATGAAGGGCAAAAACATTTTCTTCAGAAGCATACATTTTCCCCCCCTATTTTTGACTGATAATGAAGTTAGTTTCAACTCTTGAATTCACCAGTGATGATAAGTGGCCCAGAAAGGAGATTTGCAGCAGGCAAGTTCAGTCTGTTAACTTTTGTAGAAGTTTTGCTGTTGGGGAAACCTGTTCTCTGCTTCAGTTTTTAACACACTCCATGTATGTTTCTGCATACGATGACTTCAATAGGGACACCTTCAGGATGTTTCTTGAGGGTACCATTTATGTCCTGGTATCTTTGAAATGAGGGTTTCTTGGTCAAATAAGTTTTGGCAAAAGGCTGAACATTATCCACTCCAGGGAGTTATAATCAACATTCACAGGTCAAAGGCTGTTGAAGTCCTAACATGAAGGAGTTTGTTCAACCCTGATGGACCTAACATTTCTGAGTTCTCTCTTAGCCCAATGGTGGCAGGACCTTCATCTGCAGCCATAGGCAGTTGTGGTTATTGTATTCACTGTTATATCTCCATCACCTAGAAAAGTTCCTGGCACATAGTAGGTGCTTAATAAATATTTATTAAATGAATTAGTTCACTACCTTTGTTTTTCCCTCTGAACATTTACTGACATCCTGAGCAAGTACTGCAAAGTTTCTCCACATTTTGGAGAAATGGGCTTTTGCCCCACAGTGTGTTGGAAGGTGACACCCAGGCTCAGAAGCCAGAACTTTGCATGAGAACATCATATAGATGATTTGGCTACACCCATGTTGTACCCAGCTGTACCCCTGGTGCCTTTCGTAATGCTGCCATGTATATTTATGTCTGTGTTTTATTTCTTTGTTTTGCTGATGTATCTGCTTTCCCTCATATGTCACCTTAGCATAGGGGCTTACGCATAAGAAGGAATCTGCAAATATTAATTGAAATAATGCTTTTCTGAGAAAAACAATAATAGGTACCATTTATTCACTATCTACAATATGGAAGGCACTTCCCTTGACCCCTTACATTATTCTACATTCCATGTCTCCTACCCTTAAACCCAGGTGGGCCTACATGACTGCCTTGACAAACAGGTGCAGTGGAAGTAACCCTATGGGACTTTTGAAGCTAAGTCAGAAAAATGCTACACACTTCTGCCTTGCTCTCTTGAAATGCTAACTTTTGAATCCTAGCAACCATGCTGTGAGAAAGTCCAAGCAGTCTGTGGAGGATAGGAACTGAGGCCCCCCTGAGCCCAAAGCCTTGACTGAACTCTGGGCTGTCAACCAGCACAAATTGCCAGCCATGTACATGAGCCAGTATGCAAGTGGGTCCTCCTGCCCTCAGTCAAGTTGCCTCAGTGAACACCACAAGCCATGCCTTGCTAAGCCCTGCTCAAACTGTAGCTTTGGAAGCAAAATAATAAATGATTATCGTTGTTTGAACTAAGTTTTGGGATTGTTTTTATCCAGCAACTAATACATCAAGTTAATGTTTGAGTCAAGAGTTGCACCAACTTTAATCATTTGGTAAAGAAGCAGCAGCAACTTAGAATAATTATTTTATTTGGCTCAAGTTCAAAAGGCAGCTTTTCTCCACACCTCTTTTTGTACAGTAGAAACTAACACAACATTGTAAAGCAACTATACTGCAATAAAAATTAATTTAAAGAAAATAAGCCAGCTTTGCCAGATACTGGCTATGTGGTATTGAACACAGCCCTTCACTTCCCTGAATCTTTGCTTCCTCTTCTCTACGATGGAAATAATGACTGAGCACACAAGATTAAAAGAGATGTCACAGGTAAACATAAACATATATATGATGTTATTGCATATATATAAATTATGTTATTATTATTTGCTAGAGCCCAGGACCATGAAGGTTCACATGAACACCATAGTGGTTCTTATTTTCTATTTTCAAAGGGGGCCAAAAAAGACAAATACATTTTTTTCCTGTTTGGATAATGGCAGCTGCAAAGTCAATCATGTGCAAAGTTTTCTGAGTTGCTTCCTAAGTGACTGTGTGTGTGTCAGAGAGTGTGAGGGAGAAGTGGGAGGAAGAATTAGAGCAGAGTGAATTTCTCCCGGTGTATTCTGGCTGCAGGCTATCCTCATTAAAATCACTGGAAATGACCACAGAGGCAGAGCTCAGCTAGCCTGGATTTTTTTCCCCCCAACAGAAGGCAAGTAGTACATTTTAGAGCCAGCTCAGCAATTCAGCCACCTTGACACGCTAATTACTAGCACTGCCTGTCAAGCTGGGTATCTCAACCTCCACAATTAATAGCTCCACTTTCAATAAGCAAAATTGTATTTGACTTCAAAGGGGAACTGAATGACTATCAGGGCATTTTTATTATTGAGAGTTTCCTTTGGGAGTTGGCTGACAGTGAAGGTGGTAAAAATGAGCTACATGTTGGATGGAGGATTTTCTAGAACTAACAGCAAGCTAAGGGTCAACCACATCCTGGTCTAAAATAGGCCCCCCATGAATTTTCTTGCTTACCTGACTTCAGAAGTAGGATTTGATCATTTTGACAGAGTTCCATGAAGCCTGTTATTCGCTTTGCAAACTCTACCACATATTGGATGGCGTGAGTGATCTGGATGGCACATTGCTGCCACAGTGCTTCCCTGGACTTAAAGAGAGAAAACACAGAATGTACATGGAGCAAAGAACAACTTGGAGACTCAGTGAAATACTCAAGTTTGCCTAACTGGCGCTTACCTGTCACTTGGGGTCCATGGTAGGAATTTACCCCCCTTTAGAAGAGAGGCAATATTTTCTAAGATATTGCTTTGACCTCTGAACCTTGATACACCACAATTACCAAAGTAATGAGGCTAAAATAATGGAAATATTGCAATAGTACAAAATGATAGGCATTTATAGTTTCTTTATTATTTTGCCTCCTTCTCCTCACCTAAACAAACTCAAGCTCTTAGTCTATTTTGTAAAATCAAGGTCTTACACTGAGGAATAGCAATTTCATTCACAGGCTTCCTTTCATAAAATTATTTCCACGTGTACCTGACAGACACTAAATCTGTAATATTTTTATGTTGTGCTCTTTTCCCAGAACTTATGGAGACTGCTTTTTGGTACAAAAAAAATTTCAAGGGAAAAGACATCAAATCAAATCACTCTCTTAAGTAATATAGAACCCTGGAAATGTATTTTGATCCTTGGGTTATTTTCTTTGGAATGGGAAACATAAATCCAAGTTATGTGTTAATTCTGTTTTTTATTGACCATAACAATACCTATGCTTTTGTCTCCTTATTCATATAAAAATGGTAAGATTTAATTATTCCACTGGAGAAAAATCAGTATGTTGTAGTCATATATTTAGATATAGACACATTTATATATTTTATTAAAA
Organism: Physeter macrocephalus; assembly: GCF_002837175.3. NCBI lineage: Eukaryota > Metazoa > Chordata > Mammalia > Artiodactyla > Physeteridae > Physeter > Physeter macrocephalus. The sequence goes on from NC_041222.1 coordinate 37,443,769, forward strand.
TTTCATTTACTGGTATGTTTTGTGATTATGGATCTCAATCCTGTAGAAAACTAATGTGAGTCAAAACAACAACAGGGATTCCCTGGTGGCGCAGTGTTTGAGTCCGCCTGCCAATTCAGGGGATACGGGTTCGTGCCCCGGTCCGGGAGGATCCCACGTGCCGCGGAGCGGCTGGGCCCGTGAGCCATGGCCGCTGAGCCTGCGCGTCCGGAGCCTGCGCTCCGCAACGGGAGAGGCCACAGCGGTGAGAGGCCGCGTACAGCCAAAACAACAACAACAACAAAACCAGCAACAAATTCCTTCTCCTAAAACCTTCTCTAATGTACACAACAATAATCAAAATAATAATAACAGTAAAAATGTAGGGTGAGTTGTCCCTTTTTCCTTTGGTCCTTTTTAAACATGTAGGGCAAGAAAAAACATTCAGAATGCTTTGTTGCATATCTTTGTAGTGTAAGTTTGCAGCTATTATTCCTGCTATGACTTTTTCAATTGCTCCTATTTCTTGCCTGGCTGCAAGAAACCACTATGAGATGTCCTAAAATCACCTGATGTGGGCACAGTCTCCCCCGTCACTCAAATAGGGCAGTGGTTTTCTATTGGGGTCGTTTTGCTCCCCAGGGAACATTTGGCAACATCTGGAGACATCTGGGTTGTCACAACTATGGGTGAGGGGGTGCTACTGGCACCTAGTGGGTAGAGACCAAGGATGATGCTAAACATCCTACGGTGTGCAGGACAATCCTTTCAGCAAAGAATTGTCCAGTCTGAAATGTCAACAGTGCAGAGGTTGAAAAAGCCAGAAACAGAAATCACAGAAAAACTTTCCTGTAGTTTCCCAGAGTACCTTGCTTTGATACGCTTTAATTTCTTCATACGTGTGGATCTGCCACGCCAGCTGGTGTAGCTCCTCCATGGTGTATTGACATGTCTCCAGATGGGACTTAATGATGTTCTGCGCAATTCGATCTATGAGAAAGAATATCAATTTGAGGGTTTGTGAATAAAATCCCACTCTGCGGAAAGAAACCTGCTGTTAATGTGTTTCCCGTAGGAATGCCTTTTGGAGATACTCCAATTGTATGAGCATGTCTTTAACATTACTATCTATTTAAACATCTCCAGACAAACTCTTTATTGCTTTTTTTCAATTTTCAGTCTTTTTATCAAAATTAACTGCCTTTTCCTCCTCTTTTTGGTCACAAAACCAGGGTCTTAAAGTTGTAAAGTGTTCAAATAGATATTTATTTTTTAAATAAATCCAAATTACCATGTACCATGTTTCTTGATTTTTGGCCTGAAAGTCCACTCACAGTCTTGTAACACTTGTCACACTGTAACAGTCAGTGTAAACTCCAAAAACTTTAAAATATTTGGAAAATCACTAGATCCCCAGTGTTTATCTCAGAAAGGAGGAATTGAAATATAACTGTTTTCCTTATATTTTAAAAAGGGAGGATTAAACAATAATCTAAAAAAATAGTTTTCTATAGAGGAAAGAGAAGAGAATCGAGGCACAGGGATGGAAGCCAGACTTCTCTGATGGTATTATTTTTGTAGATTTAACTTTGGAACCATGTAGATATCTTCCATAAATAATGTCAGAGGGAGATGAAATGATATGGACTCATGAGGTGATCATTTTGAAGCTGGGTCCTGAGGGCCCTTATATTTTTCTTTCAAATTTTTCATAAGATAAAATTTTTCCCTGAAAAAGTTAAAAAAGAGGAAATGGTTTTATTCATAAAAAAAGTGGAAAGAAACACAATCAATTTTGGGGGGCCATTTATTCCAAATGGGTTGTATTTAGTATTGTATCTTAAATATCGATTATTTTGGGTTTCAAGGTATGGAAGTTGAGTAATAGATCCAGACATAAGAGCTCTCCTTAACAACCTGCAGTGAGTCCCCCGAAGTTGGATAGAGCTGGCAGAAGGTCCCCTCATAATCCCCCCTCTGCTATTTGAACATGTGAAGGTGACATCTTGGAATTCTGTACTTAGGAATTCTGTAAGTGGGATGTGAGTAGAATGAAGATGACCAAATTTTCTGCCTGGTAACTGTTCTTGGCTCATATAGAAATGGAGTTTTTCTTGTGTTTCAGGTGGTGCCATTTTAAATGCAATTTCTGTTCTTTCTAAATAGCAATATTTCATTTCTCCAGGTTAATTCTCAAAGCAGTAGTTAGGTACCGTTTTCTTTTTTTACCTTGCTAAGCTTCTGGTATATATGGAGTGAAATAAATTGAGTTTTAGTAATGTAGAGAATAAAAAATGTAAGCTTAAGCTTCTAATGAACCTTCAAAATAAAAAATCTCATATAGCCATTGCCTGGCACATTATAAACACTGAATAAATGGTAGCCACGATTGTCATTATTAGGACATTCTACATAGTTTTTCATCAGGGAAGGAATCTGACCACCCAGTGGAGATGAAACAGAGCTATTTAATTTTGGAATCAGTGCTACTGAAGGAAGATATTTCGATATTTATTAAAGTTGTTCAATCAGAACTATAAACTGATGGATGTAGAAGATGCTACAAAATGCTAACTTATGATTATGGCTATACTCTATTGGATTCAGCATTGAGCATTTCTAGACTTTCATTACTTATTATGCTATAAAAATCCTTTCTTTAAAAAAATCCTATTTTCAAAAATTTATTGAACATCCTATGTTGTAAAAAAGGGCAGGAAATATTCTATACATCATATTAAAATAGATTGGTATGTCATGGTTCATCATTTTTCAATTTCATTTGGGCAGTCTAATTACTTAGACTCTTAAAAAAACATATCTATTCCTCAGTAGGTATATAATGAAAACATAAGATTTTTATGGCTCTATAGTTTTCAAACCTTTATCTTCTTGGTGTAGTCTGTTTTCATTTTCAAAGATATACTGATTTGTCAGTAATTTACAGGCTTCAGGGTTTATAAGCAAAATTACAATTGCACTCACAATTGCACTATGAAAAACTTTTTATCTGTTCCTTTACAGTATCTCCTGAGAATTGCTGGCCAAGGTTTAAGAATTCCCTGGCCTTCTGCCACCAAAGTTTAGGGTTCTATGGGGTATGAGGAGTGGGCATAATAATAATAAACACGTGGGCAGATTAAGCAAAATTGAAAGTTAAATCCACATGGATGCTTTAGGACTCAGCTCAGATGGCCATTCCTGGAGAAGGTTTCCCTGCTTCCCTGTGTCCTCACGTAGAAAGGCCAGCTGCCATTACACTTTAATTCCACCTCCAACTGAACCTTTATTCCAGTCAGACTCCCACTGTACTTATTTGAATGGATGTTTCTATACTCTTCAAGATTGTGAGTTCTTCAAGAGATGGACTGCAGAACCCAGCATAGTGCCTTCATATATTCATTCACATGTTCACAAATACTTTTTGAGAAGCTATCATATACCAAGTTAAGGTACAGAGTTTAAAGAAAGACATTTTCTTTTTTTAAAAGGATCTTATAATAATATCATGTCATATCATGACGTAACAAATGCCCTGAGTTATTGTGGAAGCCCAAAGAAGAAAGTAACTAACTCAGTCTGAGGAAGGCAGAAAAATATCCACAGAGAAAACGCCTGTTGACCTGGGTCTGAGCAGGAATTTGTCACATGAAGAGAAAGACGGACATCAGGTAGAGGGGATGATGGAAAGGCACAGAGAGAAAACTAGCTCTGAGCTAGATAACTGCTGACATTAAACTTTACATCTTTACAATCCTTACCTTTTACAAACAATTTCCCTTTGACTGAGGAAAAAAGTGAGGTTCAGAAAGAGTGAGTGACTTTAGACCCATTTTTACAGAGCTAACAAATGGTGTTGAAATCAGCTCTGTCTTTTCCAGCAAAAAGTCTGTAGTGTTTGCAATACAGAGTGCGTTGGGGGAGAAAGAGACTAGGGGTAGACACTGTGACTGGAGAGGGAACAGCTGCGTAAGCATGGCCATGGAGTTTGGATTTTACCTTGTAGGTGATTAAGAGCTAGTGGAAGCTGTGAAGCAGGAGAGTGACGTGGTCAGCTTTTGTTTTAAAAGGGTGATACTGGCCATGGCAAAGAAGATGAGATGGCATTAAGGAGTAAGTGAGATTAATCAGGCTGTTGTGAAAAATACAAGATATGAGGAGCTTCTAGAACAGGTGTGAATGACAGAGACAGAGTGGAAAGGCTAGATTCAGGAGAATTCTGAAGGAGGATGCATAGGACCAGCAGGGTGTGTGTGTGTGTGTGTGTGTGTGTGTGTGTGTGTGTGTGTGTGTGTGTGTGGGTGTGTGTGTGTGTTAGGCAGAAAAATATCCACAGAGAAAACGCCTGTTGACCTGGGTCTGAGCAGGAATTTGTCACATGAAGAGAAAGACGGACATCAGGTAGAGGGGATGATGGAAAGGCACAGAGAGAAAACTAGCTCTGAGCTAGATAACTGCTGACATTAAACTTTACATCTTTACAATCCTTACCTTTTACAAACAATTTCCCTTTGACTGAGGAAAAAAGTGAGGTTCAGAAAGAGTGAGTGACTTTAGACCCATTTTTACAGAGCTAACAAATGGTGTTGAAATCAGCTCTGTCTTTTCCAGCAAAAAGTCTGTAGTGTTTGCAATACAGAGTGCGTTGGGGGAGAAAGAGACTAGGGGTAGACACTGTGACTGGAGAGGGAACAGCTGCGTAAGCATGGCCATGGAGTTTGGATTTTACCTTGTAGGTGATTAAGAGCTAGTGGAAGCTGTGAAGCAGGAGAGTGACGTGGTCAGCTTTTGTTTTAAAAGGGTGATACTGGCCATGGCAAAGAAGATGAGATGGCATTAAGGAGTAAGTGAGATTAATCAGGCTGTTGTGAAAAATACAAGATATGAGGAGCTTCTAGAACAGGTGTGAATGACAGAGACAGAGTGGAAAGGCTAGATTCAGAATTCTGAAGGAGGATGCATAGGACCAGCAGGGTGTGTGTGTGTGTGTGTGTGTGTGTGATAGAGATAGAGAGAGAGAGAGAGAGAGAGAGAGAGAGAGAATTAAATATAGTAGGTACTCAGCCAATGTTGAGTTAGTAAAGATAATGTTGAAAATATCCATCCATCCATTCGTCCCCTCGTTTTCTGCTTTGACAAAGGATTTTAGAAAGCTAAGACTGACCCTTTGTTTGATGATCTTAAAGCCTAAGCACTCATGATGGCTTTAACATTAAACATGAGCAATTATTTCCCATACCCTTGCGGCGAGAAGTAAAAGGCAAATCTCTTTTTGACATAAGGCATATATCAGTGAAAGCTAAGACACAGTAGCAGCGGTAGCAGGAGAGATCCTTCTCCACTTCCTTTCATGGGTCTGCAGTGCAAAGGTGAGCCACGTGCAAAAACCGACTTGACCCTCTCAAGGCTCAGGCCGGGGGGTCAATAAACCACACAGTAAAGCTAGACTTGGTCCCTCGGAAGCGAGGCCCGAAGGCTCATTCTGTCGATTAGAAAGATGCATGAACATCAGAGGAGATGGTCTGCTTGGACTGAAGAGTCTGCAGTTGTGAAAAGGGGAGAAGGATTTAAAAAGAAGGGACAAAAGGGAGAGACAATGAATACAGTATGCAAAGTTCCTGCTGGGAGCCAAAGGAACTTTCAAGAGTCCTTGCCTGGAAAAATAGAAAAGGTAATAGTAAACGCTGTCATCTCTAGGGACCAACCACATGAGAAAGTCCAGACAAAAAGACTGAGGTAAAAGAGCAGGGGATATGGAATCTTTCTGGGCAATCGCACACCCTTCATCCGTTTCCCTGATTTGGATTGCAGTTGCTTCTCAGAGCCCAGTTTCGGATCCTTTAACCAGCTTGGGCTACAGAAAGCACATGTTGGAGAAGGAGTCAGCACGCACTGTGCTGGGATAATGGGTGCAACAGAAATATGACTGAATAATGACTGAATAATGGGAAATTCTACCACCTTCAGAGGTGACGCCCATGGACTCTACACTCTCCTTTTCCTGAGACCAGGGATGAGGCTAGCGATTTCTTAAGGGGACCTGAAAATGCAGCTATATCTTCTCAGTAGTTAAGATTCTGTATGTATCAGGGAGACAGAGCTTTGTCCATTTCACTAAGAGTATGTGGGCTGTTTGATAGTTAATAAAACAACAATGAGGAATGAGAAAAACAATTTTATATGCTCAGTCCAGTCATTCCTTTTCAGTCATGATGAGGGGAAATGTAAACACTGATGCTGGCAAGGGAAAACTGGGTGTGTAATTATAGGTTAATAGTAAGTCCATGATCCTCATTTTCTATTTGTTAATTTCATGAAAAATATCCTGCTCTCACTTGCGTCTCTTTTTGTTCCCCATAAAATTGCTGTTTTATTTTTAGACTTTGACCCTTATACTATTCTTGAAGGAAGGCTTATTGGAACCCAAGACTTATAACTAACTAATAGAATTTGCAACTTCATGTATTAAGTAACTTTATGAGATAGAAATGAAAACATGTGATTCAAATGAAAGAATAATCCTAGAGATCTTTAAAATAATTGATATAGAGATATGTTTTTTGGCATAGGTTGTGGTGATGGTTTCATGAGTGTATACTTAATCTCCAAACTCATTAAGTTGTAGACATTAAATACAGACAGATTTTTGTATGTCGATTATATCTCAACAAAGAGGTTTAAAAAATAATTGATATAGGTAAATATACTTTATCATTTTTGATGAAAAATATTGTTAAAATTGTTACACTTCCCTAGAAGCTTTAGGGGTAATCTTAAATCCACTTATGACAGGCAATAAGAAGAGAGAAATTAAATTTTTGAAGGGAAAACTAGAATAAAATTGATGGCAATTCTCAATAGTGTGTGCAAAAATTGTAGAACCCTGGGGCTGGAACTAACCTCCTTCCTTCATTTCCAAATGGACTGTATCTAAATAATTCCAGAAATTAGTTGGGTCTCCTGTCTCTCTCTGAAACTTTGGCTCCCTCCCCGCACTGTGATCTGTGGAATAAATCAAAGAAGTAGGAAGGAAGTCCCTCCTTCAGGTATTTACAGGTGGTTGAGATGTGCATGATATGTGTAAATATTAACAATATTTTGTGTAAATTAATTGTGTAAAAATAATATTTTGAAGTAATATTAAAGAAATATATGAAAAATAAATTTTGTTAGGTATTAATTCATAGAGAAAAGCAAAGTCTGGAAAGAAGTCCTCTAAATTGCCTAGTACTATGTAGAAAAAAGGCTACATCTGCTTATTTTGGTGAAAAGTAAGTAAACTGACAAGTAAGGTGACAATTTCTTGTTTATAACTGTAATGTTATAAAATGTGGACCAGCTTGCAGCTACTAAAATAGCAAGTGACCTTCTGCAGCTCTGATTTCAACCACTCAGCGGGTTTTTTCCACCAAAGGGGCTTATTTTAGCTCTCACTAGACATTTCAGCAAATGGCGCTCTCCAAAGGCTACAGTGTCTCAGACACGGATTGCACGGGTGGTTTCATTAGAATCCCACATCCTGGGAGCGGGGAAAGTTGAGTATATCTTTAAAAACTGCTGCTTTCAGTGTTATTACCAAGAGCACCCGTGGCCCAACTGTATCAAGGCGAGAAAGCTGAGACTCAAAGCTATATATAGCACTAGAGGGGGCTGCATCTGAAGTCCCTAATTCTTTCTCCTCCTCCTCCTTTTTTTTTTTTTTTCTTCCTGAGAAAGGACGGTTTCTTCTTGGTGAACTATACCCCCTATTCATTTTCCTCCATAAGGGATTTTTTTTTTTAAACTTGGAAGTATTCTTCTTATAATACTATATCTCAGCCTCAATCAAAATGATTAATGAATTTTTAATTTATCACTTGCCTTAAGGATCTAGAGAACTGCTCAATTCTCTGTTTAGTTTATACTACTAGTGTGAAAGGGGAATTCTTAGGGGATTCGCTTTGAATTAATGGCAGGATATCTCTATGGACTTGCTCAAGGCAAGTTTTAAGTGCCTGCATTAGCTTTTCAGAATATCAAGATTCCTCAGAATCCACACTCTGAGGCAGTAACTCTAAAATATTAGAACAACTGGTTTAAAGGTGAAACATTTAACCAAGTGTGCATTTTGTCTTTTTGACAACAGACTACGACTACCAGTTTTATAAGTTTCTGGTCATTAAATAGAACAAGTCTGCTGGTTAGTGTGTAATAGATGACTGTCAGAGAGGACAATGTTACTTTCGAGACCTTTCTGATTTTTCTAATCTTTATTTAGAGATGATTATTTTGGGGGCATAAACAGAATTGTGCTACCAGCATAAAAACATCAATAGTTAAGCTTAAAACAGCCATCTATTAGGGATCCATAGCCTCAATAGGGAGGTAATATTTTCAGCATTTAAGTTCTTCAAATTTTTTAAAGAAGAATTTAGGGGCATAAATAACCCATAACTTATTTGTTGGCTCAGTTTCAATGTCCAACCACTCATTACTCTTTTACCAGTGAATTAGGAAAGCTTCTGGTCTCCTTTTCAAACAAATTCTATTGCCAATTATTACATCAGAGAATGGCATAACTGATTTTTACTTCATGTAGATCTGAACCAAAATGTTCTTAAAGTGCTTCAGAAAAATATATTAACAAAATATAAGATTGTTATTAACTATAAAAATGATGAAAATGTGATAAAACACAACTCAATAAAATATGAACACAGAGAAAAACAGTGAAAAAATCAGATTAATACTACAAGTAATAATATCTGGGAAAGGACTGAACAGATTAATAAATAAAATGGTTAAAATTTTATCAAATTTCAGGAAGTTCAGGTGAGAGCATTTTAATAGGAAGTAAGAAAACTGAAACTAAAGCAGAAAGAAAAACTGAAAGAATCCATAGGGCATTTGTATTTAAGCAGAGTATATCTAAAGGGAAAAACATCATACACAGCAAAACAAATTAACTATCTACGAGGGTGCCTTCTTAATAATTTAATAAGGGAACGCTGTCTTGGATCACAAGTGTTTTGTTTCATTGCAATAGTGCATGTCTAGTTTTGGGGAAATTACAGTTCCCTTTCTTCAAACTAGCTAAGAAAATTAAGAATACAGTATAAAAACATTACCTTTTGAAGCTAACTTTCATAGTAAAAGACCTCCTTCACAGAACAATCAGAAAAGATCAATGTACTTCAACGCCCTAGAACTGGTGAGTTTTAAGGAAAGCAGCTTGTAGGATGGAGGAAGCCAATATGAACCCATTGAGCCTTTTATTTCACGCCCTTTGGGAAGTCACTTAACATTTTAAAGTCTTAGTTTCTTTGGGTTTGATTTTCTATCCATAGAAAGATTTGGCAGCAGTGATATTTTCTAAGGGCTGTGTAAAAGCATGGCGACTTGAGTCCAAGGAGCTAAATAGGAATTTCTCTTTCTTTTGACTCACGAGGGAGAAGCCTTGCAGAGTTACAGAAGGTGGGAGTACAGCTCACAGTCTTAAAAGTACTTTAAGTGTTTTAGAACAAACAAAAACAAGATAATCTAGAGCCCATGAAAATATTTCCCTACTCTCTTTTAAAAAGTACACCTCCACACATTACCCAAAGGACACTTAGCGGGTCACAGATGATGAAAACCTAATTACGGAAATTGCTCACGGCCATCATTGGGATTGACCTTTACTATTTGGATTTTGTTGACATATGGATTGACCGTTAAACAGAAGCAATTCCTCCCCAACCTTACCCCCCTTTGGAAATGTAGCCAAGAACTAATTCAGAAGAAATCTTTGGAGGCAATTTTTACATTTTCAAACATTTAATCTAAATTTTTAAAAGTAATGATTGCTTAAATAATACATTTAATTGACTAATGCTTTAAAATAAGTGTTTTCTAAATAGTCTAGCACCAAATGTTCTTGGAACAAACCTGTCTGAAAACCAAATAGCAGTTCCACAATAGTCTGCATAAATAGGGCTCAGATTTAAATAATAAATTTCTTCTCAGTAGTAAGGGTATACCGTCATATATCCTTATCTATAGCTTACATCCTAAAATAAAATAAACAAAAAGTCTTTCCAGCTAGAAACATTTCCAACAGGTTTCCCCACATTTGTAAATATCACAGAAATAAATCCTGTACTGGTTGGCAGAGAGAGTCTGTTAAGTTGCTTGTATACCATGGTAATGAAAACCAAAGTGTATCAAGCTCCATCAACCTGGCCATCAATTGACATTTCTGTGTCCCATAGCCTATGTGGCATTTTAACCCCAACCAGCTCTTCCCAAAATAGGTGTTTGAAAATGTGGCTAAAGCAGTACCTATTCACCCCAGGCAGGGGAAAAGTGATTCAGAGCTCTTTCTAAGAGTAAGTGTCAAGCTTGCAATGCAGGAAATACTAGTCAACAGTGGGGCTGTTTCAGAGATTGTCTTATATGCATAAACATTCCCTCCTTCAATAAGTCATAGGTAGAACCTCATGAAATCTCCTTCCCTCTTCCTTACTGCAGAATATTTCATATCTACTATGGCTTTTGAAACTGAGTGCTTAAATTGGAATTGGTTTTCCAATAGCTTCCCAGTAGCATTTTTTTTTTTTTTTTTTGGTTGGTGGATTTTAGAATCTTCTTAGGAAGTTCTGAATTCTGAGTCATAAATTAATCCCAAACTAGTATCTCCAGGGGAAGTCTACTGAGGAAGATCAGTTTTGCATAATTTCAACTCAAAATAGAAAAGGTGATTTAAAAGATTTACCTAATCCAGTGAATGCTAGCACATAAGGAAAGCTGTACTGACAGAGGTACAAGCATGTAGTGGTTAATCTGCATACAGGTACTATAAATAGATATGCAGGTTTATAAGTACTTCAACTGAGCATATATGTGTGTATTGCTTATAATGTAAATCATGTTTATGTATGTTTAGAGCCTTGCTGGTCACAGAGTGCTTTTGGATACATTATGCCATTTATTCCAGTTGTGGAGAATCATTGCACTGAGCACGACAGTAGAGTGACTACAACATATTACTAGGTGAGTTAAGACATCTTTTTCAGGTTGTTAAAGGATATCTAGAAAGATACGGATTTGAATGACTTTAGGGAAGAACTACAGTGTCCTCTGTCCCAGGATGCTCCAGAATAATTCATGGCCATGGACTAGTTAATACTATAGTTGTGACCATGGTAAAGATCCCAGAAATGTGACAAATTGAATTGATTAGCCCAGTCCCCACACTCAGGCAATTCCTTTTTTTTTTTTTTTGAGATAGAAGACAGGATTCTGGAAATAAGCAGCCTCTTGGGATGTAGTCTATGGGAAGCAGAGAACAAGGTAGTATGAAAATTTCAGAGGAGTCAAGTAAATCCCTCTCAAGTGACCAAGGTGATCTGGGTAGTCCTGGGGCTCAGTCAAGACCATATTTTTATTGTTTTGTCCCCCTTTTTCTTTCAAGAGGGGTTTGGGGAGGTGGTCAGGTTGAAGTGGGCCAGAGAGGACAGGTCGATTTGCCCTGAAGTATCCATAGAGCGGCTCACTCTTTACTTTGTACATGAACTAGGGATGGTTTGAGATTGGCCACCAGCCTCTCATTGATCAGCTCCTGGTTGTCCTTGATGTTCATTTTTTTTTTTTTAGGAGTGTGGATGAAGAGAAGAGGCTGGTGCACACTTCTGATGTGACTGTGTTTATTAACTTTATAGTTGACAGGGTCATTCCACCCCATGGAAATTCCCAAGTGTGGTCCTACTCCTTGAGACAATAGTTTCAGCATCCGTCAGGACTGCCTAGTTGCCTGTAAGTCCCCTCCCCTCCTCTCCACTACCCTACCCTTCTCCTTGGGAAGTGGCTGTAACAAAGGGAATATTTGTGCACATGACCAAAGATCCCACCAGGAGTTGGGAGAACCATAATCCTTCAAAGTCATTGAGCCCATCTGCCTTATTTTTCAGATGAAGAGACTGAGCTCCAGAAAGCTGAACTAATTTTGAACAAGTTCACATGGCTAGTATGTGAACTAGCCATCAGGAGTCCCAATTTCAATGTCCCTTCCCTAAACTGCCTGCATAGGACCTGTGTTTGGGTGAAGGCGACAGGGTGTCAGATGACAATGGCAGTTCACAAGATGTCTTCCCTCAAGGCAAGAAAGAAAGAACTAAGACACTGGATTTTCATGTCTCTTACTGCTTGAATGCTTTTTCTCATTAGTTTAGTCTACTGTTGTTCATTTTAATGACTTACTAGGCACTTGCTCCTAAATTGAATGCCTACCTGTATCTGATAAAGGTGCCACCAGAGGACATAGGAGATACATAGCTGGAGTTAAATTCTATTCTCTGTACCATTTCTGAATGAGTAGTTGAATATGCTTAATAGGTTTAGGCAGTTGTAAAATATTTACCTGTAAAAGCCTATATCATTGAAGCTGCTGCCTTATGACCATAGCACCAGCTTGGGGTTCTTAATAAATAACAACTGAAACACCATCAACTTTTACAGAATTTCCCCCAATAAAACAGCACTAGAAATACCTTCCATGTGTCCACGTAGCCTTGATGAAAAAATAGTACATTACAGGGATTAGATCACCTTTAGGCCAATCCCTTTTTGTAATCTCCTCTATTAATACTCAGCTTCTGTAATAGATGAATTTGCTAAAAAAAAGAGGTTTATTTCTATTTTTGATGTTTAAAATTCCAGGCTCCATAAATAGACCACAAAAGGAATATGAAAGTAAATCTACATTTAAGATTACACAGGAGGGATCAATGAATTCACATTTCATTGTCTTTATCTGGAGAGAAAATTACTGAACAGCAAACTCAGATAATGTTTGTAAAAGACAATCTATCCCCTTAGCACTGAAACTAATTTGATGGATTTTTTTCCCTGTTTTTAAAAGCATGTTGTTTGGCTGTTTGAATTGTCTTGTTGTCTGGTACCTCATGGATACACTGTCAATCATCTTTGAGCTTAAATGAGCTTTCATTAAGAGTCTTAGTCCTGCAGAATCCTCCAACCCATCTGAGGGCTATAGTGGGGGAGCAAAAACACGACCTTCCATTTTCTCTCTCTGCTTGTCTGCCAGTCTTCCTATAGTCAGCTTCCTTTCCCTGCCACCAACCACTGCAAAATTTTATTTGCAAAGATATAACACCTCCACCATGCCACCTTGAAGTAAAATTCCTGCTAAACCCAGTTAAACCTGATGCCTAAATATTAATTTGCAGCTTACTTATGCCCTCCTCTTATTTTATGATGTTTTGTCCTATGGGATTTTGAGAAACCCAAGCATATTATTCTGGAAATGTTTCATGTTCTTCTCCTTGCTTACCCACATTTTCTTTTCGAGTCCCAAGACTATGGGAATAAAACATTCCTGATAAGAGCTGTGGCACAGAGTAAGCAATACCCCCCATCTCCTTCACCTGCAGGAGAGTTTGTGGTATCGTCATGCTCAGGATTTAGAATACATGGCGTTGAACTGCAGTTATTTATTTTCATGCCTGCCTCCTAGACGGTGAGGACAGGAACCGTGTTCTCCTTGCCTTGAGTGCCTGGCACACACTACCAAATGTAAAACAGATAGCTAGTGGGAAGCAGCTGCATAGCACAGGGAGATCAGCTCTGTGCTTTGTGACCACCTAGAGGGGTGGGATAGGGAGGGTGGGATAGGGAGGGTGGGAGGGAGACGCAAGAGGTGGGAGATTCGGGTATATATGTATACGTACAGCTGATTCACTTTGTTATAAAGCAGAAACTAAGACACCATTGTAAAGCAATTATACTCCAATAAACATGTTAAAAAAAAAAGAATATGTTTTTGAAAGAATGCCTGGAAGTGTAGAGTAGTAGAATGAGCTACATAAGAACTTAAGCTTTACCACTTAACTGTGCCTGGGAAAAATCACTCACTCTTTCTCACCCTTAATTTCCTCATCTGCACAATGGGATGATTTCATCACTTCCCACCTGAAGGCACTGGTAGGAGGCTTAAATTGGCTAATGTGCATGAAGGGATTTTCTGTTTCTGTCTATCCATAAGGTATTATTATTAGGGTTCCTGAACCTAGAAGTCTGTAGTTCCTTTGGTGCACTTTTAGAAAGACAAGTTTGGTTTTTCAGGGGGAATATTTCTGACTCATAACACTCAACTAATTGACTTTTTGGGATCTGCATGCTGTTGCTAATATTGTTTTATGGTTCTTAAACATGCATTTTTATTAAAATTTCAAAACTGTAAGACTGTATTCTGTATGGGCTAATCCAAAAACTGTTTTTTTTTTAAAAAAAATCTGCTTTTACAATGGCCCAATCAGAATCATGATCTGGTTGTACAATTTCATTGTTCTCTCAGAAACGAGAGGAAGCAGATCAGTACTTCTAGCAGCCGAGAGTGATGTTAAAAAATTCTCTCGTGTGATATAGCCTCAATTCACCCAGTCAGAATATGGCTAAAATCACATTTTCTTTTTTTCCTTATTTTTTTAAAAAGGTTTTATTTTATTTTTTGGTCACACAGTGTGGCTTGCGGGATCTTAGTTCTCAGACCAGGGATTGAACCTAGGCTCTGGCAGAGAAAGCACCAAGTGCTAACCACTGACCGCCAGGGAATTCCCCACATTTTCTATTTTGTCAGCACAGGCTTCTTTCTATGACAACTTGTCGCCAGCCAGATTAGTATAGATCCTTGTTAATCAACTCAAGTCAAAATGTCAGTGTGCACCCTCTGTAAGCTCCTTTGTAGCGCCCAGTAGGACGTCAGGTAGGCAGCAAACACCAAGCAAGTCTTGTTGTGGGAATGCCATTAACTTGTGAGGGGCTCCCTTTGTTTGATGGGAAGAAACATAGTTAAAACAGTTTTTAACTATTTTAACTAATATAGTTTTGATGTTACTTTGACCTGGGTTCACATGCTTACTTTGCTTTTAACAAGTTTTGTAACTTCTGAGCCTCAATGTTTTCATCTGTAATATGGATATATGAATAATTATATAACAGGCATAATAGCGTTGTTATAAGAGTTGAAGATCGCTAGGCACCATTAGGGGCTCAATAACAGGTAATTAGGTAATGACCAAGAATGTTATTAAGTAATAATGAGATTAATACTATTATAATATCAATTATATTGATAATAATAATAATGATGAGGCTTATGCATGACAGAAGCTGTTCTAAGAATTTTCAAATATTAACTCATTTAATCCACACACACAGGTAGGGATTATTATTATCTCAGGTTTACAACTGAGACTCAGGTTAGGTAAACTGCCTGAGGGAAAAGGAACAATGAGGTTTTGAACTCAGGCAGTCCGACTCCAGAACCAAAGTTCTTAACTGCTGTACTACACCACTGATGCCCTCCTGCCCAATTAGACTGCTATGGACTTAATGCTTTAGTGAAATGAGTGGCAGTTCTTTGGACGGTGCAGGAAAGCATAGTGCATCACACTGTTGTGGCTCTTATAGGTACCTCCATTCGACACTCGAAGGAGTTTGTGTCCACTAGATGGCATTGCCGTTTTAACGAAATGGGAACCAAGGCAATACTTAGGCTTAGGAGCCTGCTAAATTTGAGAGCCCTAGGAGGACAACCTAATTGCATCCCTAAAAGTCTGATGGAAGAAACCTCCAAAATTTAAGGCAGATCTAGAGATCTCTAAAGACTAATAGTATCTTGAAATAAGTAAGAAAAATAAATGCTAGTTCATTTGGGGGTCAATGTCTGTGTAGAAAATCTGGATGAATTTGGAGTTTCTCTAGTTCATAGAGGAATAGACTCAAGGCCAGGAGGAGAATGACCTGGGTAGGGTTACTTGAACTTCATGTTTCTGGCTGTAGTTCTCTTTCTGTAATACCTCCTACTGATTCTAAATCACAAAGAAATTGTGATTTCTGCATTCTTAGAAGTCTTTCCTTTTTGGGTATGGATCAGATCGCCCAACAATTGTTTTTGTTTCAGTATGTTTTAAACATGTGTTCCCAATCAATAGCAAACTCAGGAACTTAGATACTAAGTAGGATAAAAGCAAAAAATGGTGCCTATTTCCTTTTCCTTTTAACATGTCCTTTTGGAAAGACCTAGTGACTCCACTTAAACAGCTTGTCCCCTATTGATTAACAATGCAGTTTGCGAATATTAAGCCCATAGCAAGTAGCAGGATAATGGGTAAGCACAAAGGACTCCAGAATCAGACAGCCTGGGATGGAAGATGGCTCCAACATTTAGTAACCAAAGGACCCTGGGCAGGTCATGAGACATCTCTGAGCCTCTGTTTCCACATCTGTAAAATGGGAGTAATAGTTTTACTTATCAGATAAGATGCTTGTGAAAATTAAATGTGTGTGAAGTGCCTGCGACATAGTCACAGGTTAAGGAGAGCAACATAATGAATATTTTTGTTATTAGAGCTGATGTGTAGTTTTCTACGTCTCTCAGTTGTGGATGTCGTCACAGGTGCTATGTCAACCATTTCTTTACTCCCTGCCACAGGCTGAATTGCTAAGAGAGAAAAATAGCGTTTCAGGTTTTATAACTGTGTCACGTCACTTCTTCCTCAACCAGATGGCAGAAGTAGCCAAGATACATATGGCGTGTCCTTCATTATGTGTTCACATCAACTTTATTTAAAACACTCGTAGGCTTTAGGCTCCTACTCACAGTTTAGACAGAGAAGGTGATTGAACACGTGGTGGACAAGTGAGAACAGCTCAGAGTTACTGAGCGCTTGTGGAGTGCCAAACATGGCTCTGTTTTACAAGTATTGACTCATTTAATTCTTACAACAACGGTGTGATCTGTGAGCTAACATTTTTTGAGAAAAAAAAAAAACACACAACAGGATGAGCAAACCAGGATTGAGAAACTTGCTTCAGCTCAAATAACAGGCGACAGATCCAGGATTTGAATTCAGGTAGCCTGGTTCTTAACCACTCTTTTCTGCCACCTCTCAGGGCAAGATGTGAGGAAGCCTCAAAGACTCCCGAGCTCCACATTGCTTTCCCTGTGCACTAAGTACTGCATGAAGCCTGCTGTAGCCACTGCCTGCTAGCCCCTCCGGGCTACTGTTAACATACAGCTCTGTTACCCAGGAGGGTAATGTGTTAAACCTACATCCATATTTTTATGGCAATTAGTTAATAAAATCAACCGATTAGACGGTTAACAGACTCCTAAGCTTAACAGGGTAAAACAAAGCTGCGACATGTCAGAAGAGAGAGTGCACGCTTGAACACCACTCCTTAAGAAGGACGTTGCAGAAGCAGGAGGGTCTGCAACCGATGCAACTGTGCCTGGGACTTGCCCTGCTCAGAGGGGCTTATTTGTTGCCCTTCTGTAACATTCCAGACTACACTCTTTTTATTGCCAGTAATACAGACTCTATTCCCACGTAGAATTCTTGAATTCAGATTTACAAGAGCCTTAGAGGTCTTCTGGTCTACCCCTCTGCCTTTACACCGAAGGAAACTGAGGTTTGTCCCCAGTTATCTTAGATGGAGAGTTGGAGCCCTGTTCATTCAGTTACTACATACTGCTTCTATGTCCCTTAGCTATTTCACTTTTAATAGCATCACTCTGAACACTTGCTGAAATTTTCTTGTTTATACCAATAACATTTTTCCTTCAGTGATGAACCCAAATTCAACAGATAGCATCTGTTCTTACAGATAGCATTTTTCTATTTATGATTTCTTCTCTCTTCCTTTGCTTGAAATAAACTTTTATGGGCCATGGGAACAGTGACAGTTATTAGACTATATTTTAAAATCAATTAGTTTCCTCACTAGAAGCCATAAATGCAAGTAATTCAACTTAGACCGAAGAAAATGATCATACTAAACAGGACCAAGGCAATTTCAAAGTAGAGTTTCCAAAAATGAGCTGGAAGGAGATTTCTACTTACCGATTTCAGTCATCGTTATCCCTGGCGCTAACTGCCCACTGTTGAAAGAACTATAGGTAAACAAGTTGGGTACGGATGTGAGGTCATAGATAGGTTCTTGCTTTATCTGTTTGATTCCAGTCATGTCAAGTCCTGACTGATCAGGGGACGGCTGGCCGGAATCCACGTTGTAATAACCCTCGGACTTGGGCAGGTCAATGACGTGTCCGTTGGCATAGGTGCCACCGGCCTCGTTGTTCAGGTTGCTGAGGCCGTTGCTGAGGCCGCTGCTGTACACCCTGGCGAGGGCTTCCGCCTCCCCACTCTGCTGCTGTCGCTGCTCCTGCAGCCGCTGCTGGTGCCTCTGCACCTCAGCGTACAGGCTGTCCCTTTGCTTCTTGGACATCCTCCCAAACTTCACAGCTGGGTGGGAGACAAAAGCAGAAAACAGCGCTTGAGGTTCTCATTCGCATTAACCACCTCAAGTCCAAGGGCTCATGGATGGCTGTCCCCTCAACATAAAATGCACAAAGTCCCAGGACCATAGCCCAAGAGTCCATTCGTTTGCACTCCACATTTAATAAAAGGTTATATTCACGGGTGTCTGTACTGGTTTATGTGCATAGTGAGAACTGAATCTAAGCTAGGAAGAAATGTACAAACTTATAGACGTATTTCTCATCGACACGAAGTTAGAAGGCATATTTCCTCGTTCTTTCTTACTTGCGGGAAAAAAAACAATTCACAAAAACCCACAACTACCACATAGTACCCATTCAAATGTAGACCAACACTCATTATTAGCTTTCCTCCTAAGCATTAGGATTTCTAGATTGCCAGATAGGACCCTATTACTTCACTATTTTCTCAGTAGCATGTGGGGTAAGACCAAGGCTGTGGAGCAGGGTGAGAA
This sequence comes from Physeter macrocephalus, assembly GCF_002837175.3. Classification (NCBI taxonomy): domain Eukaryota; kingdom Metazoa; phylum Chordata; class Mammalia; order Artiodactyla; family Physeteridae; genus Physeter; species Physeter macrocephalus. Next base: position 37,462,522 of record NC_041222.1, read on the forward strand.
ACACAATTTCCAGTAAACCATACCATTTGCCTTCGATTGGATTTTGGGATCAAATGAAAACCATCTTTGGAAAATAGCAATTTTGTGAATACGATACCCAGCAAGTGAGACAACGGTAACCCTTCCTTTCTTATTCTACCGTCCCCAAGTTTTATACTGCCCCTCTCTTCTGGAAACATCCTTAACCATCCTGAGGAAGAAGGAGAAAGAGGCTCTGTCAGTGGTCAGAGAGTAATACAAAGACGCTTTGATCTGCATTCATTGTTTCTTATAGAGCTTAACCTCCTGAACTGTTGTGGATCGAGACATTTTTCCTCACATGCTGTCAACTCCCGTTTAAGGCTGTGAACGTCTGGAGTCGAGGGGCCACCTTATCTGAATCATCAAGCATGATGTCGTTCGGCTCATGTCAATGGTAGGGACTATGGTAAACTTAGAGGTTCCCTTTTGAGATTCTGCTTTCTTTTCTTTTGTGACACTGTTCCCGTCACCGGCTGGTGGTGGGAGTTCAGAGAATGTGGGAAGAAGAAAATGGAGAGTAGAAATAGGTCCAATTTCTGGATTCAGTCAGTAGAGTTGATGAGAATAACTTCTGAGAATGACTAGACGGTGAAGTGCTTAAGACCTCTCCAGCACCAAGGGCCCACAGAAGAGATTCTTGCTCTGAAACAGCTGCCGTTTTACCTCCCAATATTCCTCCAATATTCATTTTCTCTTTCCAGTGGTTATAGAGCTACCAAAGTTTATCTGAGCATAGGCTGTTCAGAATGGAGACCACATTTCCCAACCACCCTCACTGCCAGGTGTGTCTCTGGGAGGAAGTTCTGGATAACAGGGAGTAAATGGAAGTGCTGCATGCAGGTGTGTGTCCTGAGGCTCGCCATTTTCCTCCTTTCTGCCTGCTGGATTGTGGATGTGAGGGATGGATTTAGAGCAGCCCAAACTCTTCCTATCTCCTTAATCTTTAAAAACCTGTGTTCTGGCTTTCTGACACTGCCTAAGTAGGAAAACCAAGTGGCAATTATCCACTAATTTTTCTGAATAAAGACAAGTAATCGGGTTAATCCAGACCAAACTCGCCATTCCATCTCAGTTGTTATTTTTATAGGTTTTTTTTTCTTTTTTATGATTTTGTTCCTTTATTTCTTTTTTTTTCTATTTTTTTAAACATCTTTATTGGAGTATAATTGCTTTACAATGGTGATGGATAAAGAAGATGTGGCACACATATAGAATGGAATATTACTCAGCTATAAAAAGAAATGAAATTGAGTTATTTGTAGTGAGGTGGATGGACCTAGAGTCTGTCATACAGAGTGAAGTAAGTCAGAAGGAGACAAACAAATACCGTATGCTAACTCATATGTATGGAATTTATAGGGTTTTGAATCATTGTGTTTAACTTTGTAGAGACAGGGCATTAAATTCTGTTTCTCAGAGACAAATATATTTGCTTCCTAACTGCAGTGGTATTTTCAGTTGTCCATGGACAGAATTCTGTAATTGCTTTTAGAGAAAGCTTTCTATCTTTATCATTCCAAATAATTTACTCTATATCATTCTCTAGGGGGAAAAAACCCTTTTAGTATACGAAAAAAATAAATCATGGTAAGTTTTGATTCAGAAAAAACTTTTTCCCCCAAAGAAATGTCACATGCTTCTCCATTCGCTCACCCCCTGTCCTTTGCATTCCTGTAGATTTGGAACAGCTCTTTGTGACAGAGATAGAGAGGTGAATCCAAAATTTATGTCTACTGCTGTAGGTTAAGATTTTTGTTTTGGCTGGAGTAGACCTACTTTCTGACTTACTTTAGAAGAATAGCTTTGCATTTATTCATTTAAAATTTATAGGGAGAAAAAATTAAGAACGAGGAACTCTTCTGACATGGAGACAAAAATGTAGTGGCTCTTTTAAAACCTTTTTCCAAATCTAAACCTTGCTTTAGATTTCTATACACTTTAGGTGAAATACACATTGTAGTAGGCTGACTGCATTAATAACCCTGATGCTTCTTGCCTATTTGCCTGCTCTACCCCATGTAAATTTGCAGTGACCTTTCATTCTGTGCAGGCATCCTGCTCCATCCCCTTGACTCAGGGTCATGTGATCTGCTCTGGACCAATGGGATATTGACATATGTGACACAAACAGAGGCTTAAAAAGGGCTTGTGTGATTGAGTGCCTCACCATGAAAAGGACATGCCTACACTAGTTTCCTGAAGGATAAGATATGTGTAACAGGGCAGAACCATCTCAGGCAAGGCCAACTACAATCAGGAGAGCTGTAGAACTGACCTGTAGCTGACAGCAGATATGGAAACGAGCCCAGTTTCCATACTGAACAATACTACACTGAACAATTTTAGGTTCAGAATTCTGCTGTTAACCATAAGACCTTACAATCAAAGCTAGCAGTGTCAGATAAGTATGCTGCCAAGCTCTTTGCCCTGGTAAACACCCGAAAACCCACTCAATGGTGAATAGTTATGCCTCTTCCAGAAACAATTGACTTATCAAGTCACTGAGCAATTTAAATATTTTCAAAGAAAAAACTTAAAACTCCACAACATTTTGGAATTATCAGGCTTCATCCTAAACCAAGGACTTTGCTGACAATGACTATAATACTATTTTAGAATCAATTTTCCATTCATTTCAGAAACACTGATGAGCCAGCGTTTCAGTTTTATGCCCCTTCCTGTAATAAAAGTGGTGATATATTTGGGAAAAAATTATAGTACTTGGCAAAATAAACTTACTGAACTTTCCTGATATAAAAATAATTTCTTGTCACTATTTGTAAATACATTTATTGTATTCATGGGCCTATGTTTTTAATTTAATTTAATTTATTTATTATACAGCAGGTTCTTATTACTTATCTATTTTATACATATTAGTGTATAGATGTCAATCCCAATCTCCCAATTCATCCCCCCCCACCCCCGCTTCCCCCCCTTGGTGTCCATACGTTTGTTCTCTACATCTGTGTCTCTATTTCTACCTTGCAAACCGGTTCATCTGTACCATTTTTCTAGATTCCACATATAGGCGTTAATATATGATATTTGTTTTTCTCCTTCTGACTTACTTCACTCTGTATGACAGTCTCTAGGTCCATCCACGTCTCTACAAATGACTTCATGGGCCTATTTTAACAAAGGCTATATTACTATTATATTTTCAAGTATTTGCATTCTTCTTACCACTACCCATTAATCAGAATGGCACATATTTTAAGTGTTTGACCCTCTCAAACTTGAATTATTCTGTTAATGAGATTCACTTGAGTATGGAGACAGTCTCTTGTTAAACTGCTACCTCTCAAAGAAACTAGCACAATTTGTATACATTGCAAGTGCTTTATAAATATTCAGTGATGATAGTATTTGCTCATGATATGCTCTTAACCCTCATTTTGATCCCACACTAGCAAAGAACCATTTTATGCAAAAGTATTGGAAATCTTTTCATATCTATTTGAATTGTGGGATTCTAAGTGGAATGGAAGTTTTTGGAGTAACTATAAAACAAAGATGATGCTTCTTCAAAGATTTCTGCTTCCTACCACATGACAACTAGACACATGTTTTTGGTATCAAGAGGAACCCCGTTGTAGAACTATCATCTATGACTTTCCATAGTCCTTTTGGAAATTATTTTATCTTACTATCTTTGGCTGTGAAATTCTTTATGTTTATATCTCACTACTTATCAAGGAAACTAGTCTTAATTTAACTTTAAAATTTCAAGGCTATGCCTTTTTATAGTGCTTTAAGATTTGTAGAAAAAAATCTGATTCAGTCTACACAACCCTATTCATAATTTTAAAATATTCTCTCTCTTCCCCTTCACTTCTCCAACAGAACTTCCTGTGATTATGGAATGTTCCCTGCAATTTCCAATACGGTAGCCACAAGGCACATGTGGCTTTGAGCACTTGAAATATAGCTAATGTGACTGAAGAACTAAATTTTAAATTTTATTTAATTGTAATAAATCTAAACTTAAATTTAAATAGCAACACGTGGATACCATATTGGACAATGCCATCTGGATAACAAGAAGCTAAATCTGTGACACCTGCCTATGTAGGGTAGCTTCCATTTTTTCATAGAGGCATGTCACTTAGGAGGACACATAGTTCATTATTGCAAGGTGAGTATAATGTTTTTTCTTTGGGGTGCAATATCTTCCTATTGATGCCAAAATGTTTTCTGTTTTTTTTTTTTTGGTAGTGTTAATACAACTGACACTGAAGATTCCAGCAACTAACATTTGTGAAGGGTCCAGTTAAAAAAAGAAATAAATACCATGGTGGAGAAGATTCAGTGCACATATGCATGCCATCACTTCACATACATGTATACATGCAATACCTTCACCTTTTTATACACATAAACACATGTGTATGTATTCCAAGTGGATTTGACTTTTGATTCTTTGCCAATGCTAAATTCGAAAAAATTTATTACTGCTCAGTTTGTTGTCTACTCATATATCCCCCATGACTAATATGCCACTATAGAAGCTGAAATTTGGGAGAGAATGAAAGCCCAGTGGAGTCAACAGTTATATCAAGCCATCTACTAGCAGTCATATTGTTTTAGTGACCAGGTATGGTGAAGTAAATATTCTTGCAGCCAGGCATAACTGACAGAAAACAAATGCAAATATTAAAATGAAGATGCTACTTTATGTCTGAGGGAAGCTGGGTGGTGTGTATATAGAAGTTAGGTGTGAGGGCATCTTACCTTGGCTACTGGTACTACTGCTAAAGCACTTTGAAAATATCTGCTTCCTCAGTAGAAGGTAGGTATAATAAATTAGTGGCAGGACACACACTACCTCTCATTCTTGAGCCCCTACTAGACATAGCTAATTAACCATAACCTCAGGGCTTCATAATCCTTTGATACTACATACTAGGCATTACTTATCAATAGGAGATAAAACCTGTTTAGCTTCCCAGGTATTAGTGTGACTTATTTAGTTTAAAGTACCCTATATATTCAAGGCTTATAACAAACCTCCTCTATATACACAGTAAAGAAGAATTTGTTTTCCCTTAGAGAGAATCATTTTTCTTCTGCTGAAGCCTCTTCTCCTCATCCCCAGCCACTACTATCACTCCTGAGCATTTCTCCTCACCATTAATTTGACACAAGCCATGCTTAGGAGGCATTTTGAAAGATGTCCCTGGAAGCCTCAAGATTGTCTCTGGACCTAAAATTAAGATGGATCATTATCCTTAATCCTCAGCATCCTTAGATACTATCTTGCTTTTTCTTGCACAGAAGTTTATGCTGTAGTAAATTTCTTCCCCCTTGAGAATAGACTGCGGCTCTATCCATATATGATCCCCATGTCCCCAGCCCCGCCCCGACAATATATTTCTTTTATGTCATGAGATTCAGACAACCTCTTAGATTTTGTGGGCTGACGTCACTGAATCTGCCTTGGACCATATGCCCATCCCTTGCTCATGATTCTGTTCACCAGCACAGACCCACATGATCTCTCTCTCCAAATAGATATTTCCTTTTATTGCAGGAAGAAGCAACAAAGGCAAATACTCAATGGCTTAGTCTCTCTGTAGAATTATTAATGGAACTTTTCAGATACTGTCAATTATTATGCTGCCTCCATATTACAGAAATGAAGTGCAAAATTATCAACTCAAATTCCCAGAGAATTTCACTAAAGAAATTCTGAAAACCATTTAACCTCCACCCTCCACTTTCTTCACTTTAGTTATGTGCAAGTACACAGGGCTACAAATTTACCCTAAGAGTAAATGTATGTGATTAGCAAATCTAGAAAAACAAACAAACAAAATCAGCTAGTACATAGAAAAGTTTTGGAAACCTACATCTTGTAGCTTTAGAAGCTACCTATAAACTGGAAGGCTCAACGTCAGATTCTTTTTATTTTGGGGGTTAAATATATCTCATTGGTATACTTTTGTGTGAGACGAGTTTATGTGGGTTGGAAATTAGAGAAATGGTAAACAAAAATTCAAGATGCAACTATCTGGAGAATGCAAGCTAAGAAGTAAACAGTGTATATGTTTAGATACCATCTATGCAGAGCTAAATTTATCCAAATGACTAAAAGGCCTGCATTTAATTCAATAACTCATAAAATTGCTTTATACCAAGAGATAGTGCATGCCAATTATCTATATTTCTTTAAAATCTAAAAGTATTTCTTTTTTTTTTTCTTTTTTGGTCCACACTGCCTTGAACTTCATTACAGGGGGTGTGACCAGAGACACAGAATCCACAGTGAGTCACGTAAAGAGAATAAGTATCAGGGGCTTTGTCTGTGTCTCAGGCTCTAGGTAAAAGAGAATTCCATGATTCATTCAACAAACACTTAGGTGCCCGCTTTTAACCAGACCCTGAGGATACAGTGGGAACAAGACAGAAATGGCCCCAGGACACAGGGCTGCTCATAATCCAGTATAGGAGTGCTACGGCCAATGTCAGTGGGGAAAGAATTCGTTTAGATGAAAACTTAAAAATGGACACAAAGCTAGATGAAATTCTTTGTGTGAGTTTATTTGTCCTCTTTCATTAATCTAAGAAGTTCAGTTGGGGTGCCAAGCCAACTCATTTGGATTGGGCGTGAAGGTGGAGTACACACTTGAGTCTATTCTGAAAAGGACACCATCTACAGAACCCTTCTAAGACATGGAGCTCTGCTACAGCCTTTTCGATCTGCATCATGCCTCTGAATAGTCCACATCCATTAATGGAGCTTCTGGGCTTCCTACAGAAGCAAGGTCTGTTCCTTAGCATCTCCACATACCAAGCAACTTGTGCACCAGTCAGACTTACCCAGTGACCAAGTGGTCCAGGTCTGCCTGGGACTTTCCAGTTTTAGCTCAGAAAATCTCACATCCCAGGAAGTCCCTCATTCACAGGCAAACTTGGACAAGTGGTCACCTTTAGATCTAGGACTATGTGGCTCTCACCTAACCTAGTTAGCACAGGTTGCTCCATGAGCTACAGAAAAGTCTTTCCTTTCTTCCAGTGTTATAGGCAACACTATATATTTATTTGCTCTTACATTTCCTCTTAATACACTGCCAGCATGTGGTTTTCTTTTCTTATCCCTTTGTCTAGAATTCTTCCAGCAGCTTAAACAGACTCCAGCGAAGCATCCATTTGATGCATCCATAAGATTCAAGCCATTTCTGTTTAATCTGTTTAATCACTGCCCTAGAGTGACATATACGTGTTAGCCAGTATATTATTTATACTTTCTAGCTCTGAAATTGTTTTTATTGGAAAATTCTTTTTCAGTTATCCAGCCTTGTAATTAAATAATTTTGAATGAAAAAAAAAAGCATATATTTGAAAGCCTTTTTTTTTTTTTTTACATCTTTACTGGAGTATAATTGCTTTACAATGTTGTGTTAGTTTCTGCTGTATAACAAAGTGAATCAGCTATATGTATACAGATATCCCCATATCCCCTCCCTCTTGCGTCTCCCTCCCACCCTCCCTATCCCACCCCTCTAGGTGGTCACAAAGCACTGAGCTGATCTCCCCATGCTATGCGGCTGCTTCCCACTAGCTCTCTATTTTGAAAGCCTTTAAGTAAGAAGTAGGAAGGCAATGCCTTACCATCTCTCGACATTCCTAGGGCAAGACACTTCTGCAGTCGGCAGTGTTGGCAACGGTTTCTGTTGGTTCTGTCAATTAAACAGTTTCTCTGCCTCGGGCAGGAGTAAGAGGCATTGTTCTGCTGGCTCCTTCTAAAGAATCCCTAGAGGGAGAAAGAGAATGGGAGGGAGATAAATTTATAAGAAGCGACCATTAACAGAGATGATAGCTACATTTTCTACAGTGAACGTCGTTAACTGAGTTCACTTTTCAAAATTCTTTGGCTACCTCTCCTTGGACTGCTTACAGATGTTTCTACTGGGGAAAATTTGGACTCTCTGCAGAGATATGAAGGTATCATTCATTCATTCATTCAATCAATGTGTACTAAAGACATCTGTGCTGTTTTATGCAAAGTAAAACAGAATAGAGTTCCTGCCCCCAGAGAGCAGTGGGAAGGGAGTAGCAGAGGAGAGTGTCACGTATGACAAAACTTCATGGGGACAATAACACAGGCGTATGTCAAGTGCTGTGGGAGTGAGGAACTCTGGGTACTGAGTAGTGTGGGTTCAACACTGTGAAATCAACATTGTGAATCAACATTGTGAAAATGACTCTACTACCCAAAGCAATCTACAGATTCAATGCAATCCCTATCAAACTACCAATGGCATTTTTTACAGAACTACAAAAAAAAATTTCACAATTTGTATGGAAACTCAAAAGACCCCGAATAGCCAAAGCAATCTTGAGAACGAAAAATGGAGCTGGAGGAATCAGGCTCCCTGACTTCAGATTATACTACAAGGCTACAGTAATCAAGACAGTATGGTACTGGCACAAAAACAGAAATATAGATCAATGGAACAGGATAGAAAGCCCAGAGATAAACCCACACACATATGGTCACCTTATCTTTGATAAAGGAGGCAAGAATATACAGTGGAAAAAAGACAGCCTCTTCAATAAGTGGTGCTGGGAAAACTGGACAGCTACATGTAAAAGTATGAAATTAGAACAATCCCTAACACCACACACAAGAATAAACTCAAAATGGGTTAAAGACCTAAATGTAAGGCCAGACACTATCAAACTCTTAGAGGAAAACATAGGCAGAACACTCTATGACATAAATCACAGCAAGATCCTTTTTGACCCATCTCCTAGAGAAATGGAAATAAAAACAAAAATAAACAAATGAGACCGAATGAAACTTAAAAGCTTTTGCACAGAAAAAGATACCATAAACAAGACCAAAAGGCAACCCTCAGAATGGGAGAAAGTATTTGCAA
>NC_041222.1:37472077-37569627 GCF_002837175.3 Physeter macrocephalus
TGCTTTGTGACCACCGAGAGGGGTGGGATAGGGAGGGTGGGAGGGAGGGAGACGCAAGAGGGAAGAGATATGGGAACATGTGTATATGTATAACTGATTCACTTTGTTGTAAAGGAGAAACTAACACACTATTGTAAAACAGTTATACTCCAATAAAGATGTTAAAAAAAAAAAACAAAAAACTTCATGGGGACAATAACACAGGCGTATGTCAAGTGCTGTGGGAGTGAGGAACTCTGGGTACTGAGTAGTGTGGGTTCAATATGTGCCACTATCTTCCTAGTTTCTAAGATGCATTTTTATCCATTTGGAAATTTTTGTATTTGGCCAGAATGTATCTGGAAGGTTGTTTTTCTAACCAGTGATGTACCTTAGAGTCAACCACATCTTTGAATAAAGGAAATATGGTATAAAAACTGCTCAGTAAAAAACAGACAATAAGTAAAAGCTGAATGAATGCTCTCTGCTTGGCCTCAGGCTGTAGTGATCTAGGAGGTCTTCATGCAAGTACGTTTAGGTCCTTCTGGTACAAAATGAACTGCCTTGGACCATACATCACCCTTATAAATAAACCCACAGCTGAGTCTATTATTTTTTTTAATTCTTTGGATACCACCCACCTTAGTTACCTTACCAAAATTCCTACTGGGGTAAATAAACATTTTCTCCAGAGATATGGAAGTATCCTTCACCCATTCATTCACCTATTTAATTCGTTTCCCTCATCACTCCTTGTCCTTGAATTACAATAGAGCAAAAGTGCAAAGTGCTACAAACAAAGCAGTGATCTACAAATAGATTTACCAAGAGAAATTTTAGGAAAAGATATCCCGTACTATCATCTCTCGGAAGGAGGAAGCCTACAAAAGGTCCAGGATGGTCACGCAATGCCCATCTCGCTGAGAGGCCTGGAAGAGGTCACCTAACTTCTGTCAAACAGTTTCCTCAACTATCAATGGGAAGATAGTGCAGGGCTGGGACTAGGGTGAGACTGGTGAGGCAATCACCTTGGTCACACATTTAAGGGTTGCCAAAAGATGTGGTACTCAGGATAAACATTTTAACACTGATTTTACATGTTAAAAATCAACATTAATGCAAACTCCCCAAAAGTTTACATAAAAACAGAATTAAAATTATCAATTTTCCTTTTGCCTCAGGCTTCCATATGGCTTGGCGAGGCACTGTAACAGAGAGCTTGGCCAACTGTATGAAAAGCCTCAGAAAAGGATGAGTGGCCAAGTACCTCCTTAGAGAGGAGTGCCAGTTGGTTTTGTGGTTGTAATCCTCAAGCCATTCAACAACAAGAGCTAGTTTTGCCCCCACAGATCCATGCGTATTATTTATTTAATGAACCAGTGGTGGCAAAATAAGATATCCAATTAGCCAGTTCGCATGAACTCCTGGAGCCCTTAAACAAGAGATCACATCTAAGCCCCCAGGGGATGAAATTATGTACTTCATATACTGTGAAAGCTGTCAGAAGGCATAACCTCAGCTCATCGGTCTTGATTGAAGATGACTTGTAATTTACATTTTACAAAAGAATTGTGTGGTTTTTACCTATGGATACTCTTAAGTGCCACTTAGCAAAGGAGTTGACAGAAAAGACTTTTCTGAAGTCACAGCTACAGCCCTAATTTAAGGCCAATTTGACATTAATTGTGAGACATTTCTTGCTTATCTGTTGCTCATTACTGCAAATGAGGTTTGGCATGAAAAAGATTTCGTTTTAAATTTTTTATTGGATGAAAAGTAATTTGAATAAGTGCACAAGTGGAAATGATGTTATTTAAAATGGGTTGTTTATATTGATCTGAAAACAGTATTATGAAAATTCAGAGGTTGATACTAAATGTGCTGACATTGATATCTTATTCTGAGCAGAATTTCCTGAGTTTGCTATTTGGAGAAAAATGTAGCATATTTACAAATGTGGGTGTTTCCATGAAATAAAAAAAAAGTTGTGTGGTGTACAGTGTCATTTTGACTAAAACCTCAGAATATGCTTCAAAATAACAGCATAAGTTCTTTGATCCTGGATTCCTTCTTTAAATAGAAAAGATGACAGGAGCTTAAATACTCATTCTTGGCTATTGACCTGTTGGAATATATTTGTTCAATAGTTAAATCTTTTTGGAAATCACTGCTTAAAATGTTTAGTTCCTTAACATGACCATAGCCTCATATTTTGAAATCAGACATTTTCTAAATACAGCTTTATACAATGAAACACAGAACATTTCCACTTTGACATTGAGCTACAAAACATTTTTTCATGGGTACTGTGTAAACTAGACCAGAGCTCTTAAAATTGCACAATAAACCAACACGGTGGAAGTGATTTCACTGGAGAGGTGTCTGATTCCAAAATTATTAGTATTTAGGGGAATTCCCTGATGGTCCAGTCGTTAAGACTCTGTGTTTCCACTGCAGGGGGCATGGGTTCAATCCCTAGTTGGGGGAATAAGATACTGCACGCCACGTGGCATGGCCAAAAAAATAAAAAAAAGTTTAAAAAAAGAAAACAAACTTATTAGTGTTTATGAAGAAAACTGTTTGTCTATCTGCCCAGAGGAAGTAATAACTTCTTCTAGGAGGGTAAAAAATTGCTGATTTGTAATTTTGCTTTATCGTTTCTTCTGATAAGTTGAAAAAATTGCATTAAGGTGAATAACATGCAATTCTTAATTATAGGTCTGCAGAAGAACAGAATACAAGGCACATCTCATGATGCTCAAAGATGGATTATTGCTAATCACCTCTAAAGCCAGTCAGTATGTCGATGGGTTAGGACATTCATGTTATTCTGCCCCCTCTGCATCCCTCCCCTACTTTATTCTCATTTAGTCCTTTTTCTTTTCTTCCCTCCAGTTTCAATTCCAGGAATCATAATTTTTGAGACTATTATATGAAGACACTGCCAATTTTTCACATAGCATGACTATTTGAGTTACAGTACGTTTTGTTTCATTTATATCTGAATGTCTTATAAGATTAAAGTTGGCTCTTAGAATTTTTGATTGTGCTGCATCTCCATCAGTTTTCTGACCTTAAATTAATGATTCACTTGGCTTGCATCTTTGATCAAAAATATAATTGCTTTCGCCAATAACTTTGCCAGTCTATCACTTTCCCCTCCTGGACTATGGCTGAATTTCATTTGCTCTGGCTGCATACTGCCCTTTAAAATTGCAGAACTGTTTTCATTTTCCCCTTGATATTTAGTCTCTCACCTTTCTTTCCTTCTAAGGATTAAATTTAAACATTTACTCTTAAGTTTCAAATTTCTCATATTTCAGATTAAGTCTATGTTAGCTGCTATTCCTCCAGCTTTGTGTTTTAAAAATCAACTTGCTCACAGGAATTAGTTTGTCTTTGGAAGAATTGGTTCGATTTGTTGTGGAGGAGAACACTAGACTGAGAGTGAAAAACAAACAAAGAAACATGCTTTTGGCCATGTTCTCTGACACTGGCCATATGACATAATCTTGTTTAGACCTCAGGATCTCATTGATGAAGTTGGGGCAGATGATTTTTAACTGATCAGAGATTATCTGCTCCACTTTTAGCATTCCATGCTTCCAGTTTTCTTTTATTTTTCTGGAACATGAGAATAAAGGATGGTCACATGCATATTACAACTGCCATCTCGATGGCTTTCTCAAGCAGATAAATAAATACAGGACCATTAGCTTATAATCTTTATTTTAACCTTTCATATTGATATAAATGTGCTGGAGTTTACTGGACACAAAACTGTTAAAACAGCAAATCAGTATTTATATCTCTGTAAATGTGAATTGAAGCTTTTAAATATTAATCCATTTTTAAGCACCTGCTGATGAGCTAGACAATGACAAAAAGGTAAAAGGCCAAAGAACAGAAAATCAACCCACCCACCCACCAAGCAAGAATTCCTGTGTCAGCAGCAGGCACAAGAACCCTTTAGCAGGCCTTTCAAAAGGTGTCACCTCTTGCACTGTGACGTACACAGATGCCTGAGGCAAACGCGGATGCTGTTGGCAGTACTGAGTTAAAGTCCCATACCTTGCAGCCTTCACACGTGATGACTCCGTAGTGGATCCCAGAGGATTTATCGCCACAAATTTTGCATGGTATTACTTCAATTTGTGCTGAAAGGGGAAAACAGACATTTTTGAGCTTACGGAGTTGTTTTCTTTTCGCCCCCTCCGATCTCCCTTCCCACCTCTCCCCGCCATGGCTCAGTGTTTGAAGACACTAGGATGGGGCTGGGGCTGTGAGATCACCCACTTCTATTTGAACAGCCCCCAGCTGCTTCTTCTAAGTAAAGGGCATCCATTTACCATTGTTTGTTTTGTTTTCCTCAAACTAAAAAATATAACCAGGGACCAGAAGTTTTCTAAACTTTTGCTTTCAGTGTTTTCTCCTTTTTTTGAACTTGACCTTCAATGCCGTGTGACTTAAAAATCCCTTGAACCTGTGGCTTTGGTTTTCTTATTTTGCACTTCAAACATTGAGTCACTGAGAATGATCACATTGCCTTATTTCAATATTATTTTACATAAGTAAATAAGGGAAACTGGAAGGGGTGGAGGTGACTTTATACATTAAGTGGTTGGATGATTACTTGTGAAAATGCCAATGATGAATCAGTTCAATATTTATTAAGCATCTATATAACCACTAAAATAATAAAGGTTGTTGACACAAGATAAGATATACTAATGATGCTAATAATTTAATCAATGAAGCAAAATGAATACATGGAGATATCAGGGGAAAAATGATAAAGCATATGGGTACTATTACTTCAATAGGAACTGAAATAATTTCATTGGAGATGAAGACATTTTGATTTTGACGATTGTGTAGGAAGTACAAGGCAAAAGGCATTTCTGCAAGCAGAATGGAATGAAGGAGGCCCCGAATGATTGTGGCTTGTGATCACCGAGACAAACAACTTGGTTCTAATGGAAACTTGGGCCATATGGTTGGATAGAGGGAATGATGTCAGATTTATCAAGCTCTTGGGAGTTAGGCAGAGGAATTTTCACCTGACATCACTGGCCATAAGGAATCAAAGAAGTGAATGAAGAAATGATGAAAGTGATAGTTTGGGTACTTTAGAGAGGTGAGTTTGGCAGGTTAACAAGAAACAAATGGAAGACTAACTAAAAGGCTATTCCTAACCTGGGTGTTAGGAGCTGAAGGCGTGAATTACATTGGTGGCAGGATAAATGGAGAGGAAGAAGCAAATAGAAAGCTCAATGGAAGAGGTGAGAAGATAAAAGAAAGAAAGGATACAGAGGTGGACACTGATGAGGAATCAAAGGTGACTTCTAGCTTCCTAGCCTTGGGTGTAAGATTAAATAGGAGGTTTGACATACATGGTTGGCTGGTAAGGTAATTCCTTTGTGGAATATAATGGAGCATGGGACTTCCATTTTGCATGTGTGCAATTTGGTGTCATGTCTTGTAGACACCCGTGTATAGAACCTCTTGGAAAGATGATTTTAAGCCATCAGCTTTGAGGTTATGGATGAATCCATGATATAATCTTTATTTAGAATGTAGTAATTCCTACGTCACTGATAGTATTCTCAGTGTTGTTAAAATTATACACAGTAGGAAGATCTGCTATTCCTGCTCCCAACTTAAAATAATTATGCAAAATATGCTTCAAAATGCTATATACATCAATCTGCTACTTGGATGCTTTTCTACAGTTTCTCACCCTTGAATATACAAAACAAATAAATGCAAGACATAACCCTCTTTTTCTCATTGTTTTCATTAAAAAAATAACACTTAGCTTTAGGGGAGCAACATTAAATTTTTTTTTTTAAATTAAATATTTCGCAGTAAGTTCAAATCATCTTTATAAGCAAAAAATTCAGTTATGGCCCTATTTTTCATATGAGAAAACTGAGGATCCAGGTGGTTAATGACGCCCTTGAGGTGACTCGGGAAATGATGATGGGAGATTAGCTGAATTTCCTGAGATTTCATTCGGTAACCCTTTCTCTGCTTCTCACAAAGATAAAATACAAATACAATTTTGAATTCCTATATTATTCCAATAGCACCAGTTAAAGAGATAATGATAAAAATATCAGAAGAGACAAATTCAACTAAAATACTTATTAGACTAAGTGTTTCTATTTGCTTCTGATTTTATATATGAACTAGGATTAGTTTTCAAAATTTTGGGATATGAAAAATATGTGAGATTTGATGTCACTCTATTCTGTTCTGTCCCCCTGGATTCTAGTCCCTAATCTGTTAATGACTGGGCCCATGACCAAGAAAAAAATCTCTGATCTTGTTTTCTGGTTTGTAAAGCTTAGCTGACAAACTTCATAGAGGTGTGAGGATTAAATGAGATATTTTATGTGGAAGTACCCTGCAAATAGTAAAGAGCTACAAAATGTCAATCTTCATCATCACCATCAAAAACATCATTATTTCTGATGTTTCTGGACAAAAAATATGACAAGCCACATTATTATTCCTTTATTAAAAAATCTAATCATTAAACAAATGACACTATAAGTTATTTGTACCAGGTTTTGTCTTTTTTTTTTTTCCAGTGTAACCTTTCCAACTGTGGATTTTTTACAATGATTGCAAAATTGACTAAAAATCCCAGGTATCCACTGTACAGTTGTTAGGTTTATATGATATTAAGTCAGAGGTGCTCTTTGCATAAATTACTCCCCAGGGAGTAACTTACACATGGGAAGAATCTGCTTCAATAAGTTCTTAATTATAAAATGATCTAAGTCTAAAGGAAATGAAAATAGAGGTAATTTGCCCCCTGGGGTGTGAGAAGATGTTCTGGAAAGCCACAAAGGTTATCTTACACAACTTCGGAAATACAAATGGGATAAGGAATGATTCGATAGAGCATCTGCATATTTATACATATTTATAATTCTAGCTCAACATGTAATCCTGAAGAACCATAAACATTTTAACGGTATTTTTAAAGAGAAAGAAGTCACTTAAAAGTGTATATGTGTAAGCCTGTTGTGTGGGAAGGGGTTATCGGTTTGGAAAATCTATGACCATTTTTACCTACTATGGCAGAAAAGATCATCTGAGGTTTATTATAGGTGAATATAAATTTAAATAATTTAAAGTACGAATCCTTTTCCTTTTCTCTCATTTAAAATAAACTGCTTCTGAGCTACAGATTCACAGTTCACACTATTTATTTTATAAAGCACATCTTCAAGGCAGGGTATTTCAGACACTAATTATGACAGCACATCACATTATTGCTCCAATGTTTGCCATTTCTAAATGTCTTGCCATTACACCAGTCATTGTTTCCTGTGCGATTGTCTTTCGGTGACTGCAGATCTAGAGACAAGCTATTTATCGTGGTTTCAAACTGAACATCTAGGGAGGATTTGGTGGCTTGGACCTCACTAGCTGTGACAATGAAGGTGATAGAGGCTGAGGAGGGAGTTCAACCTCCATACTTTTGCTGGACTCATAGATTAATTCAACAATAGCCTCTGTAAGATGAATTTAGATGGGCTGCAATGCCCTGAGAGATGGCTTGAGATGTGCTCATTTATCAGGTTTTCAATTTCTTATATCGTCCTTTCACTTACATTTTTCTATTGGTAAGCCTTTGTGGAGACTGTAGTTAATTTTTATTTACCAATTAAATTTTTTTGTTTATAAAAGCAATCATATATTGTTTATTTGGAAATGATATTCTTATAGCATCAAAGAGTGTCAGGGAAGATTTAAAATAATTTGATGTTTTACTTCATATTAGAATAATTCATGAAGTACAACTAACTTAATATCCCCTGATTTGGCTGGCAGGTCCTATTCAACGATTGCAGAGTAGTAATCTAAATTTGTCTCCCTATTTGAAGATGGCAGTTCTCACCCTGGAGTACTCCTGAAGGCCCTTCCTTGCTGAGGGGCCCTTAACACAGCATCACACAAAACCACCACGCTTTTCATTCTCCCTGCTTCTCAAAATATACATATCTTTTGTTCTACTCCTTCAGAAGGCCCAGCTGTGACATCAGGTATCAAGATTAAATAAACTAATCCGGGCTAATGAGTTAACTAGAAAATGAATCACTTTGATTCATCAAAATACCTTAACTGTTAAAAGCATCCGTAAGGAATGGTAGTAATAATGGACCTTTTACGTACTTTCTGGTTGGTGGAAACAATTTTTACTGTGTGAGCTCCTGTGGCTCTCCTTTCCTACCATTCCAACTCTTATACCTCAACCCGGCCATTTTTATATTCTGGCCATTTTAAATCCATTGAGGACAGAGTCCAGGTCATACTTCTTTAAAAATATTTTCTATGGAGCCTGAAAGAGAATTCTTATAACTCCTTAAAGCAATAGTCCTAATTTTTTTACTTTCAGTACAACCAAAAGATTTGACACTCCCTTTTATGAAAGAGGCTTTAAGTAATACTGATTTTCCATATTTGCGGTGAGGAGAAGAAATCAAAATCTCAAGACTGGAGTGGATATGTATTTTGAAAAAGGCCCCCTGGTGATTCTGATATGATAAAAGGCTCCCATTGAGAATTAAATGAATCAAATTATTAACAAGGAATTCTCTGTAGCACGTAAGCCACCTGCAAAGGAAATAAGATCCTGGGATAAGGCCAGAATCTGAAAATACTAAGGAGTGACCAGTAGTTCTCTCTATATTTCCTGGCTTTTGTTTGGGGGCTATACTTGCAGCATTTTTTGTTTTCTTAAGGGAAACATGAAGCATCTACCCATAACCAGGATAACTCCCATTCCTGGACACTGGGTTTGCCTGTCAGTTCCTCCTTCCCAGAATTTTACAGTTATGCTAAAAGTGGGCAGTGCAGGAAGAACTCTTAATGTCTGAATGAAGCAAAATTGCATATGTAAAAATTTCCAAGTTGTATCTCCTACTTAGATTGTATCTCATGTATCATTTGTGGCAAATCCGAATTAAAATCCCTGTTTGTACTCTTTTCCTCTCTCATTGGCAGATTAAGTATCTACCTCTATTAGGTACAAAACTTTGTTATATCACCTAGCAACAGCCCCAAAAGATGAAGCAGGTGTTCCTGAAATCTGGTTCCACTGTAACTTTGATTTATCAGAAAATAGCCCCAAGATTGGGGTGGGATGAATGTGGAAAAATGAGACCCTCAGGAAAAAAGTAAAAGTCTTTGAGCCCTTGCCCTTATACCATGTTATGTGGTAATTTGAAAAGATTCCAGATATTGGATCAGGTTTGTGTTCTCGTTTATCTCATCAGGGCACACAGTATCTTAATCCCAGCATCCTGCTTAAATACCAAATATAGTGCATGAAATTCAGTGTACTCTAATTCCTACTGGAATGCCCTCACATCTATCAGTATTTGGGGTCACTCTTTCTTCTCCAGCTCTTCTCTGTAGTATTCTGGGTGGTGGTCTGTGTGAGCTTTCTGTTCTATTCAGTTGATAGACAGCTTCTGAATGATCTAAAGATACCATTTATTTTTATATCACTATAATTCCCTACACTGTATATCACTGGAAGCTAGAGTAAGAAAAAAATTACTATCATATGATAATGGCAAAAAATGATTTTTTCCAAAGGCATAATTTGTAGGATTATCATGAAGGGAGTTGAGTTATCTTTTGCATATTAACATTTACCCCTAAAGAGTCGCTTGCTTACTCTGACTCCCCAGAAGAGTGAAACAACAGAAAATGAGACCAACAAAGACCAACAGAGAACAATGACAGAAATTAGTATTATCATTAGTAGGATTACTGATAATAAGTTAAATATCCCCCTTGGAAGCAAAGCAAATCACTTTTGTAAGTCGTCGTGGTTTTAAACTCATAATTTTTGAATTAATTCCCATTAAGTACATCTTGTCCTGTCAAAGTGTTAATTATAATGAGATAATGTGTGTGTGTAGGACCTGACATCATTCAGGTTGAAAGCAGTTAATGTCTCCTATGACCAGTCACAGTGTGGTCTGTAGACCAGTTGCATCGGCAGGACCTCTGAGCATGTTAGAAATGCAGACTATCAAGACTTGCCCAAGCCAACTGCATCAGAATTTGCTTTGTAACAAGCTCCCAGGGCAGTATTCAAATTTGATAAGAAATGTTCTATGATGTCCAGGTAATTACAGTTTTAGCTACTATGAGAATTGATGGAATTTTAAATTTTGCTGGCATTACGGGAAATTAAAAACTTTACAGGATTCTGGAAAAGCAGATTCTGCTATTGTCTTTTAGGCATTTCTCTTTTGTTCAAAAGGCAGTAAGACGATTGAAGGGTTAGTTATAAAAAACTCTGGCCATTAAATACCAAGGCAGAAGAAAGAGAAGCCAGAGTATTACCAGAAACGTCTTGCGTTACTGTAATGAACATCCAGTGTACCGGTTTCCTCTGCAGATTTAACGGTTGTCAGCTGTGCCTACATCTTCTTCCTGTTACAACACTGCATTGTAGTGTGTCCTCCCTCTTCTGTGGGCTCCCTCTTGGGGTTCTGGATGCTAGCTCACTCTCTGGATCCTCAGTGTGAAAAAGCCTCTCTTGAGAAGATTTAAAAACAGTTTTTCTATTTTAAAAATGGAATTGCACCAAGTTTACTTCTTTTGTTAAATGTAAGAAGGTCAAACAGTGTTTGAAACAGAAATGAACTCATTTCAGCTAGCCATGGTAATTCTGGAAATGAAACATTTGGAATGCCGTCCCATCTCACGGAAGCAGATTAGTTAACATAGAGTTCAATAGTCATGATGGATACTCATCACATTCCTCTCCTCTATCATAGTGCTGTCTTGAGACCTGCTACTCAAAGTGTGGTCCCTGACCAGCAGCACTGCCATTGTTTGGGTGCTTGATAGAAATGTGGGCACTTAGGTCCTACCCTAGACCAACATAATCAGAATCTGCACTGTAAGAGAACCTCTGTGATGCATATGCAGAGTAAAATTTGAGAAGTTCTGGAAGAGAGAAAGGAAAGACCTTCTACAATTTAACTCTCCGGGTATCTGCCCTCAAGCTCCAACTCTCTGTGAAGAGAACTTTATATAAGAAAAGAATACACGCATCCTCTTTGATAGCTAATTCTTCCAGTTATAAAAAGAAGAAAACAGCAGTCGTTGTGCTGCAGTGAAAAAACTTGTCTCTCTTTAGTTCCTTAATTTGCTTCTGAACCCCTTTCTCTAGTCTCCGTTTAGCTGAAAACTTCAATAGGAAATTCAAGTTTATGCAGCAGCACCTTCACTGAAGGAGGGCAGGGATGGAGAAACTCCACGCACCAGGTCACACAGATGATTCAGAGTGACCAGGCAGAGTTAATCCTCTGGAGAAAAATTCAAAACAGCAAAAAAGCCTCTTTTCAGAAGACGAAAAAATACAGCTTTTCTATGTTAAAAATCTAATTGCATTAAGAGAATGAAGAGACAAGTCACAGACTGAGAGAAAATATTGTAAAACACGTATCCGATAAAGGACTTGTATGCAAAGTATTCAAAGAGCTCTTAAACTTCAAAAACTGGGCAAAAGATCAAAACTGACACCTCACCAAAGAAGATATACGGACAGCAAATAAGCATATGAAAAGATGCTCAATGTCATATTATGTTAGGGAATTACAAATTAAAACAACACACTTGTTAGAGTGACTGAAATCCAAAAAAAACTGACAATACCAAATGCTGGCGAGGATGCAGAACAAAGGGAATTCGTTGCTGGTGGGAATGCAAAATAGTACAGCCCCTTTGGAAGACAGTTTAGCAGTTTCTTACGCAGCCACATGGTGTTACCATATGACTCGGCAATTGTGCTGCTACGTATTTACCAAGTGAGTTGCAAACTTATGTCTACACAAAAACCTGCAAATGGATGTTTATGGCAAGTTTATTCATAATCACCCCAAACTGGAAACAAACAAGACATCCTTCAATAAGTGAGTGGATAAACCCACTATGGCACATCCAGACAATGGGATATTATTCAGTGCTGAAAAGAAATGGGCTATCAAGCCATGACAAGATATGGAGGAACCTTATATGTATGTTGCTAAGTGAAAGAAGACAGTCTGACCAGTCTACATACGGTATGATTCCAACTATATCACAGTCTGGAAATGGCAAAACTCCGGAGTCAGTAAAAAAAAAAAAACTGTGGTCGTCCCAGGTTTGGGGGATAAATAGGTGAAACACAGAGAATTGTTAGGGTAGTGAAACTGTGCTGTTCAATACTGTAATGATGGATACATGTCTATGCATTTGTTGAAACTCACAGAAATCCACAGAGCAGTACCACACGAAGAGTGAACCTTAATGTAAACTACGGACTATAGTAAAGAATAATGTGTCAGTATTGGTTCACTAATTAATTGGTTCATTAATATATCACACTAAACGCAAGCTATTAATAATAGAGGAAATTGTATTTGAGAGGGTGGGTGGATATATGGAACTCTGCTCAATTATTCTGTAAATCTAACATTGTACTAAAAATTCTCTTAACTATTAGAAATAATTGAATTACTCAAAGTGCTTCTTTTGATGGAGGTAGTGAAAATCCTCTGAGACAGCCCCAGCAAAGGCAATTGAGCAAGCATTTGCTTGTTTTAGGTCACAGATATATGCAAAACCAAGTATCTATCTCCAAAGTGAATACAATGGTTGTACAACCCCACACAGATCTACATAACCTCGACACAGGGCAGACTGAGATGAATGCTAAAATAAACCTGGAAGAAGAAGTATATTGATTTCAACTAGGGAAAGCTGGCAAGATTTGACAGATGAGGTGGCTTTTGAGCTGGGTTTTAGAAAGTAAACAGGGTAGTTAATGGGGTGAAATGAAAAATAAATAGTAGCAGAATTCTTTTAGAGTTTTCAAACGATCATGCTTTTATCTGTAGTCACATATGTCATATTGAACCATATGAATTTGCCACCCTTTTGTGCAAGGAGATAGTCAACGTTGGTGATTTCATGTGGTTCAACCCAGTTTCACTGTTCACT
The DNA here is from genome assembly GCF_002837175.3 of Physeter macrocephalus. NCBI lineage: Eukaryota > Metazoa > Chordata > Mammalia > Artiodactyla > Physeteridae > Physeter > Physeter macrocephalus. Next base: position 37,485,080 of record NC_041222.1, read on the forward strand.
GTGCTCTAAGATGTGGTTCCTATATTACATTCTTTTCAAGAATACTTGAAAAGGCCAATTAACAGGGACATGGCTGAGAAATATAAAAATAAAGCCACTAAATTATATATTTGAAGGTAAACAATTCAAAGGTTGAAACAGGAAGACTAATTAACACTCCCCCGCCCCCCATACACACCAAGAAAACCCTAAGCAACTGAAGTGTGGGGTGGAAAGGACACAGTACTATTTCTCACTCTTTCCATTGATAGACCTGGTAGAGACCATTCCTGAAGTTCTCAGAAGTTTTTCAGAGAACTTGAAAATAAGAAGAAAAAAAAAGTCTCTTCCTGCTTAATGGTAAAGAAAGACCAAATCTCTTGAAGTGTGTTAAAAAAGAGACAAACCAAGACTACAGGGGCAAAGATGAGGACATACTCTAAAATATAGTGATCAGAATCCAATTTCAATGCCTTCGTTCTTGAAAAGAGAAACCTTGTGAAATAAACGTGGCATCTCATCTTTGCATGAGATACTTGGGTGGATTCTTGACCCACATGAGGATGACGTCCATATAAGATCAGAATGTTGGCACCATATTAACATTTTTCTTCCTAATGTAGTAAGAGCTTGATTTAACTGGCTAATAATGTCCTACAGTCTGCTTGGATGGTCAAAAACTGAACAGTATTATAATTTATCCCTCTTACACATTTACAAACACTTCTGTTTTTTTTTAAACATGCTCTTAGCCATGGATGCAGCAAATAATTACATAAACAAACTTTAGAACATAGGTGAGATATTTACACCAGTTTTGTGTGTGTCAGAGAGAGAAAGAGAATGAAATGGAAAAAGAACAGTCACTACCATTAGCCCCAAAGACTTTCTTTGCCATCAGAGGGTTGCTGTAGGGAAAAATTCATTTGAATGGGCACTCCAACATGACATGAGGGATCTTTCACTTATGGGAGAACACCTGGATACCAGTGATCATTCTATAAGAACTCAGATTTTAGGAACTCATTTTTTGGATTAACTGCAAGAGATTTGATTTTGTTTTTAACATACACAATGCTACAATAGAAAAATATATTGTAACTTTCTGCATTGAGAATTACATTTTTATATCATTTGTTCTAGCAAACTTGCAACTCAGTCTCCATTGTTTCTGAATTGAATTTTGAAAAGAAATTATAGAATTGAAAAGACAATCGTAATTTTTATTTCATCTCTAGAGACAAGAACAAGTTCAGAGGTTGGAGAAAGGCATGTTTGGGTTTAGTTCATCCTTATATAGACAGCCTTTTTCAAAAAAGGAGACACTTAGAATTTAAATGAATGTATTCTCACCTGTATGCAGCACCAGAAATTATTTTAGGGGTAAAATGATAACTTGGGATGTCACTCCAGTAAGCCATTTCTTATAATTTCACTCTATTCCAAACATCACAAAGGCCCTATATCAAGGTAGGCAAAGGCTTAGCCACCCAACAAATATAGAATTATGAGTGCCTAGCTCCCTCGAAGACTAAAGTGCCTTTCTGCTGATACTGCACACTTTCCCTAAAGAGATTACCAGCATAATCCTAAATATTATAGGACCCAAGCTATCTTATTTTTGAGCTCATCAGATCCATCATGCTGCACGTAATCCCTAACAGCTTTATTCAGTGTTTACGTAAGCTGGTGAGGGAGTTCTGTGAACAACGATGACCAAGTACTAAGAACAGATACCCTGATTTTCAAATTTCATTTTCACAAGTTTCGTTTGAACTGTTTTTCTACAAGCAGCAAATTCATAATCATTGCTTGATAGTTTATAACAACGTTTGCATGGAGATGTTTATGGCTGCTCCATTCGTTAGCTGTGTTTCTTATACATTAATTTCTACCAAAGGCATTTTGATGCTACCAGGTGGTCTAAATTGGTAGGAAAAAGTGGAGTTTTTTTGAGTATTTTCTTTAGAGGCTTGAATTACTTCAAAGCAGCAGAAATATTTATTTTGGGGGAAATAATAGAGGAAAAAGACTGGTGAAAACCAGTTGCTAAGGACAGCACTAAAATTTCTACCGTAGTAACTTGAAAAAAAGCTGCAGCTTTAATCTGGAATATTCCTTTTAATTCCACTAAAATTTCAGAGGAAAGTAAAATATCTGGTTCTCTTTAAAATGTAAAGGCACATTTGTTCATACAGTTCATTTAAAAAATGAGGTGTGTGTGTGTGTGTGTATGCGCACACACGTATAAGCTCCTAAAATTAAACTGTGTTCTATGTAATGTTACAATAGAAGACAAATTCCTGTTTGTTTGTTTTTTTTAACACCAAATCAAGGGAGAAAGGAACATTTAAGTTTACCTGTCAGCCTCTGCTAATTGTAATTCAGACCCAAAGAGGATTAAGTACATAGGCATTAATACGTCCAGTGTTATTAATTTCCAAACAACAATGGCAACAATATCCTGAGTAAATCTGTCAATAGGAAGGATAAATAGTTGTTTAAAGATTCCATTGATGTCAGAACTTCAATCTGCTGGTAATGGCTTATTTCATGAATGAAATCTTTAAATATATATATATTTTGGAATCAGTGAATAACTGCCTTGAAACAATATCTATTCTTTTCTAAAAAATACAGGCACTAGGAAGCTCTAGCATTGTGGAAAAATGTACTTCTGAGTTAATATAATATTTTAGGAGTTTTAATTTGCTTAGTAACTTTTCTTGAACAATTGTTAGGCTTATATGATTTGAAACGAACAATTATATCAATTTACATGTTAATATTTCTAACTGTTGTTCTAGTACTAACAAAAAAATGGCAACAAATCATGCATCATACTGCCCTGAAATATTTTTAAAGTGAATGCTCAAAAATCTCTCTATGTTATGAGATAATGTGTGTTTAGGGAACTATGTACTACTTTACTTTCAAAAAATTTAGAAGAAAAACTCAAACATAATTCACTTGACTGTTAATAATCATTCAACCAAATAGAATTTTTTTTGAAAACAGATTTCTTACATATGAGAAAGTGCCTGCCATAATATATTGATAAACCAATTTTTTAAAAAAATTAGAAAAGTAAAATGATCTTAACAATAGTAACGGCAATGGCTAAAATCAAAGCGACAAAATTGTGACATGGATGTTCACACTGTTAACCTCATATTAGTGTAATGGGCAGATGACCACATGAATTCAGTCTCAAAACTTATGCGTTTGGTAATTTGCTCTAGGATATAATAATATTTATATATAAATATGTTCTCCAGTGTAAAATAAAGCCCGAGTGACTTATTTATTATATACATGCTCAAGTCAGAAAATATTTTATTGTTCCCGCACTTAGCCATCACTTTATTTTGCTGAGAGCTTATAAACGCTTACTGTCTTGCCTGAAGGATAGTTCGTACAGCTAAGTGTCAGAAGAAAGAAGAAAATGCAAAACTCACCAGTGGCCTCAGCTTTGGTTTTGAGCTCATCCTCACACATTTTGACGTAGCAATTAAAAGTCTAATCGAAAAATATTGCACTTTTCATTAGAGGTCTAACGCGACTGTCCCTATGTTACCCTACAATGAGAATCCCAACAGACTGCATTAATGAGATTAAATGAAAGAGGAGTTAAAGGCATCACCTGTTCCGTTTCATTAAGTGAGGGCGAAGGGCTGCCCAGGCGAGGAAGGCAGGAGGGAGAACACTGGTTTTTCTTTTTGATACAAAGGAATGCAGCACTTGCTAGATCACAATCAGCAGTTTTAAAACGTCATTTTCTCCCACCGGAAGTGTATAAATACCTACAATTTCTGCACTTCGATTCTCCTTTGTTTTCATCCCTTTGGAAACAGATCCAATAGGCATATGCCACGTAACTGAAGTTATTTCTGATTATCAAAGTATAACATAAATTTCCATCAGATTAATTTGTTCCAGTTGTTTTGGACCCTCCAATTGTTTGGGAGGAAGGATGGCATAAGGTATTCCATATTCCTGTTTTTCCAAATATCGCATTGTAGTTGTCTATGCCCATGAGTATTTTACAGGCAGAGAAAATATGCACACCTTACAGCAGAGGTGGCAACAAAGCCTGGGAACCAGTTTGGGGACTTCATTCTCCCAGCATGCCTCAGTACTCCCACTTGTAAAATAAGAGCGATAAAGACACAGACAGAATTTCTTTTTATTTTTTTAAATTTTATTTTTGGCTGCGCGTGGGCTTTCTCTAGTTGTGGCGAGCGGGGGCTACTCTTCGTTGTGGTGCACGGGCTTCTCATTGCGGTGGCTTCTCTTGTTGTGGAGCACGGGCTCTAGGTGCACAGGCTTCAGTAGTTGCAGCATGCAGGCTCAGTAGTTGCGGTACGCGGGCCCTAGAGTGCGTAGGCTTCCATAGTTGTGGTGCGTGGGCTCAGCAGTTGTGGCTTGCGGGCTCTAGAACACAGGCTCAGTAGTTGTAGCACACGGGCTTAGTTGCTCCGCGGCATGTGGGATCTTCCTGGACTAGGGATCGAACCCGTGTCCCCTGCATTGGCAGGAGGATTCTTAACGACTGAGCCACCAGGGAAGTCCCCAGACACAATTTCTGATCTTCAAGCCTTGTCACGAGGAAGGATAAATATATGAGTTTGCAAAAATTGCTTTGACTTCCATAAAAAAGAGCATGATCTTTAGTTGAGAGCAATATGCTCACATGAGTGTCAGCTTTATGTAACTTTTGCTTAGTTACTAAATTGTTTCAGTGATGAATCTCAAACCTTTCTCTTCATCCCTCACCTCCCCCTACCACTTTCGACAGCTCTCATTTTTTTTCCCTAATCACTTGTCACAAATCGTTTCTTGATCTCCTTCCCTTCTGTTCCTCTCTTCATTTAAGTATCTCGGCTTTTTCCTGGCCCACACTGTATGGGAAGAAAGGCAAGGGGTGGAGAGGTGCTTAGAGGAGGCTGGGTAAACCCCTTAAATATTATTGTCAGTATAGTAGAGCTGAGCCCAGTGGTTCTCAGCTCTGGATGCCCCCTGAAATGATCTGGAGAATTAAAAAATATCGAGGCCTAGGGATTTCTCTCTTACTTCCCGTTGATTTGTTTAGAGCGGGGCCAAGGCATGTGGAGTTTTTAAACATTGCCAGCATGATTCCAATGGGCAGCTGGGACTGAAGACCCCTGAAATGTTTCTCAGAATCACCAGAGCCATAGATTCCTGACCCCCACCAACTACTGAGTCAGAATCTTCTTTGAAGGGCTTGAAGTAAGAAGCTAGAGTAATAAGAACTCAGGTATTTGCTATAATTAGATAAATTTGGGAAAAACTCAAGGACAGAAGCTTGGAGTTTGAATTAGAACATCTGGTTTGGGATTGCTGGGTAAGTTACTAAGCTTTTTCTGTGCCTCAGGTTACATATCTCTAACATAAGATCATAACATCTGCCCACTTGAGTTGTATGAGGAGGAAATGTGAAAGTCCTTAGCACCGTGTCTGGTACATATTGGAAATTCAGCAAATATACTTGAAAATGAATCTTCTTGCCTTTGCTTATCTCCGAGACATGCATTTTGGCTGTTGACTCTGGTTATTATTTGTTCATTCAGTCAATACATATTAATTAATTAATAATTAATATTATTTGTACTAGACACTGGGAAACACATAAGATGGAGTTCGCACTCCAGTGTGTATTTAAAACCTATGGATTTAGGGTCTTCCCTGGCGGTCCAGTGGTTAAGACTCTGCGCTTCCAGTGCAGCAGGCATGGGTTTGATCCCTGGTGGGAAACTAAGATCCCACATGCCACACGGTGCGGCCAAAAAAAAAAAGAGAAAGGAAACAACAACAACAACAAAACAACCTTAGATTTAATCCTATTTAAATTCTTCCATTATAATTGTCATTTTCTATATAATAGCTGGAATAATACTTTTAGAAGACCTGTTGGTAATGAGGATAGGTAAGAAAGCTATTTAAAACCATTTTTTTTTAAATCAGAAAGTAAACAGACTTGGGGGAATACCAAATGTTCATGTGTTACCATTTGAATGGGGAGGCTGAATTGTTCTCTGTGAACTACTTAAAGGTTAGTAAATGCTACCTTGGGTGGAATGAAATTTATAGGCACCATTCATAGGATGCTGGAAGCCAAATCCTGGGTTAGAAACTTATACCTCCTCATGCCTCCTGAGCCTTGAAAAAAAATCCAGCTCCTGCTCTGGCGAGCCAGGAAATGGGTACCAAAGAACGCTGAAACAGACTCAATGGCACCTTGATGCACAAAGCATGCCCATGCCCCACAAACAAAGGGCAGGATTGGAGATAGAAGCATGTGCACGAGGGGGGAATCCAGCCTGAATAAGGGGCGTATGGTCAGGAAAGAAAGGAAGAAATGGTTGGAATTTACCTAGAGTTATAGTGTTATCACACCGCTCTCCTTATCAAAAACTTCCCAGCCCTCCAGGGTCCACAAGACAAACCCATTCTCCTCTTTGGTCTGGCTTTTCGCAGCCTGGGTCAGCCCTGTCTTGAGGCACTTACCCTGTGATCCAGGGCCAAATCCATCCATCTACCTTGAAAGTCTGCCCCAAATTCCTCACTTCTCTGCCTTTTCCATGACACTCCTCTCTCCTCCTCGACCCTGCTGAGGGCCTCTCTCTACTGTGCTCCAACTACCCACATATGACCTATTCTTGAAGACCCAGCTCAACGCCCATCACCTCTGCAAAGCAACCCCTGCCACTCCAACCATAATGATTACCCTAGGCTCCGATGTCTCTGCCACTCATTTGGTCCTGGTGTTCTTCACGAATCCTGTTTATATGTTCACCTTTCACCTTGACTGTAAGCTCCTTAGGGATAAAACCCTCTCTTTGTGTTTCTCTCAACGTCTCTTAAAGATTCAATAAAATGTATGGTGGGTGAGTGTATTCCTGCTAATTGACTGTGGCACTGGGGGACCATATATAATTCTCACCGCCTACTCCCACCACTTCTTTTAACTCATGTTTCACTTTGATAGCTCATCTTTGGGGCATGTTGACTTATCTGCTTGCTGCTACTTAGCGGAGATGAGAGCAAGTTAAGAAAAAAATCTCTTACCTCTTTTTGCCCTTTATTTAATCATGATTGGTTCTGTGTAGGAACAAGGAGGTTGGACCAAAAAACTTCTCTTGATTTCCTGTTCTCCTCTAATCTACTACCTTTCCCTTCATCCCCTATGTCAGGCATTTAATTGCCACTTTGGAGTTTTCTCCCATTGGTTTAGGTCCCTTCTTTGTCCTGTTTGGATTTCTTTTTCTCTGGTTAGGAGTATTATCACTGGAGGCAAGAGGGTATTGATCTCTCCCCCTGGATGGCTCTCCCTTCACCCCACTCCACTGTACACAGCAACTATTATACGCTTATCATACCAATGTGGTACTTAGACTGTCCCTGGTATTACAAGACATTAAGCTAGTGGGACAGGAAAGTACTTAAAAAAAAACTCTCCTAAGATTCAGGGGAAAAATGAGAGATGAAGCTTCTTAAACAAAAGATGTGTCAAAAGAGAGAGAGCTTGATTTTATAAAAAACTGTCCCTCTTTAGCACTGGGGTTCTCAAATTATAGTTCCCCAGAACAGCAGGATCAATAGCATCACCTCGGAACTCGTTAGAAATGCAAATTCTCAGACCCCACCCAAGACCTATTGACTTAGAACCTCTGATGTGGGTGTGTGGGAGGGGGTCCAGCCATCTGTGTCCTCACGGCCCTACAGGTGGCTCTAATCACGTTCGTGTTTCAGAGCCACTGGTTTACAGCGTGGGTTTTCCAATCAGGAGGAGCTAGAGTTAACTGGCAGCTCTGTCACATACTGGTGGTGTGCTCTGGACAAGTTATTTAATCTTCTGACGCCTCAGTTTCATCATTTGTAAAAATGGCCATAAGAACATCTACCTGATAGAAATATTGAAGAATTTAAAGTATGGTAATTCCTGTAAAGTATTCAGCTCTGTCCTAGGCACAAAATAAGCACTCAGTGACTGTTGGCCATTACTGTATTACTTTAGTGGAGACTAGAAAGTGTTCCATACTTTAAAAATCTCTGCTATTTTTCTTTATACGTTTCTCAAAACAACTTGGCTGCATGTTAAAAATCATTTGAGGAACTTTAAAAAAAAATCTGATTCCCAGGAGATTTACTGCAGACCAATTTAGTAGGAAGTTTTGGATGTGAGACGAGACATTTTTATTTTACAGAAGATGCCAAGATAATTTTGATGTAATTTAGATAACATAATGCTGTTATATATTAAAATCAACATTGCCATGAAAAAGTGGTATAAGATTAAATACAGGTAAGAATTAATCATCAGTAATGTCAGATGTCATATTCATTATTTCCATGATTCTGCCCCAATTCAATGGCAGAAAAGTACAGAGAAATGCTGAAGGTAGGTCTTACAGCAGGGTTGCCAACCTTGCCATTATTGACATTTGGGGCTGGATAATTCCTTTCTCTGGGAGCCGTTCTGTGCACTGTAAACATCCTTGGCCTCTATACACTAGAAGCCAGTATCACCCTATAGCTGTGACAACCAAAAAGGTTTCCAAATATTGCCAACTGTCTCCTGGGTACAAAATAGCCCCCAGTTGACAACTGTAGTTGTTTTAGAGTTTCAGTGTCTGGGTACAAATCTAGGCTTTACTATTTAACAGCTATCTGATTACAGCAAGGTATTTAACCCCTCTGAGTCTCGGTTTACACTCCTGTGAAATGGAGGTAATAATAGTATCCACCTCATGAGTTCTGTTATGCCGTTTCAAAAATAAAAGAGAAAATGCATAGAAAGCACCGAGAACAGTATCTGAAGCATGGCAAATGCTATGGACTGAATGTTCATGTCTTCCCAAATTCGAATGTTGAGATCCTATCTCTCAATATGATGGTATTAAGAGGTGGGGCCTTTGGGGGTGATTAAGTTATGAGGATGAAGCCCTCATCAATGGGATTAGTGCCATTATAAAAAATTCCCAGAGAGCTCTTTCACTCTCTTTTCACCATGTGAGGATACTATGGGAAGTTGGTAGTCTGGAACATGGAAGAGGAAACCCAATCTGATCTTAGACTTCCAGCTTCTAGAACTTCTAGAGAAACAAATTTCTGCTGTTTATCATCCACCTGGTCAATCAGTCTATGGTACTTTGTTGTAGCAGCCTGAACAGAGTATGACAATACATATTCAGTAAGTATCAGCTATCATGTATATATATATATATATATATATAGGCTTATCTTGATTCCAAACCACTCGGAAAACTCTTCTACTAAAGTCTTTGCATAGAATTCGTGTATCCATTCATCAGTTTATCCTCTGAGTAATGAATCAGAATGACTAAATACTCATATACATCTTAGGGTCTACAGTGGGTGTAGAGGCAGAGGAGCAGGGTGTGTCGGAATCATCAGAACAGGGTTCTATTTCCACCCTTTTCTAGCGATGCACTTTTAGGGAGTGGCTTAATCTCTCAGCACCACTGTCTGCTCATCTATAAAGCAGGGAAAATAATTACTATTTCATGTATTTGTTGTAAAAATTATATTAGATAACATATGGGAGAGCATATAAGCCAGTATCTTGGTATACAGAAGGCACTTAATAAACATTTAATTCCCTTAAAATCATAGCTGGTGAGAGCATAGTAGGAAGCAAGGTGGAATCCCTGTCTTCATGGCTGTGGACTTTGAATGGCATCATTTTATCTAAATTGATGAGCAGTGAAAAGGGTTTCTCCAGTCATGTTAACATTTAGTTCTGTAAAAATTGCATTTGCTTCAGGTTTCTGAGGGGTACTTAGTAAAATTAAATATATATTTTAATTTTTAATTTTGTTTTTTTTTTTGGCCTTGCTGTGGCATGCAGGATCTTGGTTCCCCAAACAGGGATCGAACCTGCACCCCCTGCAGTTGAAGCACGGAGTCTTAACCACTGGACTGCCAGGAAAGTCCCTAAATATATATTTTCATTTAGTCAAAACTATACATTCTTCAGAAGCCTGAACGAATTAATCTACTGATGGTTTTGTAAATGCATCATTTATGCTATTGCTCAACAGCAAAATTGTAAACATCCTTGGCCTCTATCCATTAGATGCCACCATCACCCCCTAATTGTGACAACCAAAAAGATTTCCAGATATTGTCAAATATCCCCTGGGGGATGATACTTATCTTGTATAATCCATTTAAGAAACTTTAGCCATTTAATTTTGGTGCAGTATAAAGTAGTGATTAGTGCCTTAATCAGTAGCTAAATTATTCTGGTACCTGAGCTTGCAAACATTTTAACTTTGGTTCAAACCCATATTATAAAAACCATTTACATTTCCAAGCATTTTCTCCTCAGTGCTCTTACTTATTTTCCATTCAAAGGAAGGTTATATAGACAATATAACCTTGAGACTAGCAATACTCTTACTGGATGACATCAGTAATAGAACCCAAAATTCAAATGGCAGAAATCCTGAGCCCTGGTTGCTCATTTACTAATACATTCCTAAGCTTCCTTCCAACACATCAGGTTTTAAGCGTTAAGAAAATTAACAACAAAAACTTCCCAGTATCAAGTAAAATTAGATTCCTTTCCTTACATGAGTTATTATATTGATAAGATATGTAAGGTAGATTTTGGGGAACAAGTAATTATATTCATTAAAAATGCGGAATATTTTTCAAAAGACTTTATATTTTTAAATTAGTTTTAAGTTTACAACAAAATTGAGAGGAAGCTAGAAATTTTCCATATACATCCTGCTCACACACATGTGTAGCCTCTCCCATTATCAACACCACTCACCAGAATGGTACTTTTTTTTTTTTTTTTTTTAAACAAGGATGAACCTACATTGACACACCACAATCACCCAAAGTCCATAGTTTACGTTAGGGTTACTCTTGGTGTCGTATGATCTACAGGTTTGCACAAATGCGTAACGACAGGTACTTATCATTATAATCTCATACAGAATATTTTCACTGCCCTAAAATCCTCTGTGCTCTGTGTATTCATCTCCCACACTTCCACTTCTCTCAGCAACCACTAATCTTTTTATTGTCTCCATTATCTTGCCTTTAATATTTTTTACATTAAGCAGACAATATCTAATTCAATAGAAATCAAAGCTATTTAAGAGTTGAGATCTGAACATTAGGAAAGGCTGAAATCCAATTCCTCCTTGAATCTTGACGTTCGTTTATTCAGCAAATACGTTTGCTAAGTGCACAAACTATTCTAGTAACTTAGTTAAACACCTTCCTTTATGGAACTTCCAGTACGTAAGCTCACTACGCAGGAAGAGTAAGAGATTTCCCTGGTTCTCATTTAGCATCTGTTTGGTTACATTCAATGATGGGAGGTTCAGCACTTTGCAAGACAGCCAATTTCACGATTGCATTCTCCTCCTGATCAATCGATTATGATTTCCTCCATATCTGTGGTATGCCCACAAGCCTTGCTGAAATAAAAATAGGATGTCTGTGTTGTTCCATTGGCGTTATCAGTATATTAAACACTATCAAAAAGTGCTATGAGGTTAGTTTGTCACTGTTTATTATCTGATGTGCACAGATGACTGCCAGTGACACAACCTTACCTCCCTGGTCCCAAGACTCTAGTCTATAATTTGTTCTAAGGTCTTGCTGTTAAATGTCTATAGAGCATATATGTAAATATGCATATATATATTTATATACATACATATAGAGATGTATATGTGTATTTATCTATCTAGTATAAATACTTGTCTATATATAATTTATATTTCTCTGCCTGCTTTTCAATGTGGGATATTTTACTTATTTCTAATCTTCTGGAAGCTTTCCAGTTCACCAGGAATCATCAAAGAAGAAACACATCTGTTATCTGCAATATATCATTCATCTGGAGACTTCCGCAATTACTTAGAGTGGCAAGCTTCACCTTGTACCCCATATTCAGTGGCGAACTTCAATTCTGCCTTAATGACTCTTGTTCTACCTTATGGTATGAAAGTATTTCTCCTGAGTGGTGGAAGCACCAGTCTTAAAAATATGCAAAGAAAGCGATACCATAAGAATGTTTCCCAAGGTATCTTAACTTGGAAGTTGACTTCCGATAAGCTCCCTCATAAGCCTGTATATGATGAAGGCTATTGTTATCTGGTGCCATGGGAGACAGCAGTAATTTTGCATGGTGCTGAATATGCAACACCACATGATGAACTTTGATTGTTTTAATCCAGGACACAAGGCTATAAGCTGCTGCACCTGAGACCCATATCACTCTATACTCTCGCGTGAGCTTCACCCATGCTAGCTCAGAGTCTTCTAGCAAAACCACTCCCACCACTCAAAAGTCTTGTCTTCCTCCATTGTGGTCATCAGTAAAAAGAATAATTTCTTCCTTTTATAACCATCAGTGATTTTTAACCCTAGATCTCTAGGTTCTGTCATTCTTTGCTATGGCTTAGATTCTATTCTTCTTTTTTCTTTCTGTACACAGGCACCAACAACATATACCAACTTACATAAGAACCAGGCAATTCTGTCAGAAAGAATTCACATATAGTCATTAATGCTAATCCAACTCAGTTTTGCTCCAAAGTCAGCAACAGAGTTGAGTTTCTCATCTTGTATCTTCTAAGGCACATCTTTACCAAGAGACAACTTAACTAGCAGAGACAGTTAATTAACTTAAAAATGTGGAAAGTCCAAAAATGGTAGCATTATCTCTGTGTGCAGTCCAAGTTTGCATTAGTAGAAAGAAATTTGTCCCTGACGTATCTTACGAGGTAGAACCGTGCACGGTTCTTTTCCCTAACTCACCCTGGGCCATCTTACAGCCAACCAAAATCATGAATATTTTACTGCACAGAGTGAGAAACAAATGAAGAATGTAAAACCACATAAACAGATCATGCTGCCAAACTAAATGTGGATTTAGCATCCTTGAAGAACAAAAATCTTTCATTTCTAACTCAAAATTGAAAACAGGCATTTACTGTGATCAAAAGTTAAAAGCAGAAAATCCAGAGAAGCAATCAAAGTAAACACAACAAGCCACTGATTGTTTTCATTTTTGAAATCCTCCAGGGTCCACAGAATTAAACAGTAACAACAGCTAGCACGGATTGAGAACTTCATATGTGCCAGGCACCACGTTAAGAGCTTTCAATACATCACTTATTGATCACGACAGCTCTGGGAGGTAGGTGTTAATATTCTCGAGTAACTGGTGAAGAAACTGAGGCACAACTGGGATGAGGAATGGAACCTCGCAGAGGTGGTCTCAGTATGCGGTCCGCAGATGAGCGGCACCGGCATCATCTCCGACCCCCCTGTCCTGGTTAGATATTCAAATTCTCTGGCCCTCCTCAGATCTACTGAGGTGTGGTCCAGAGACTCTAAGAGTGAACATGATACCAATCTGTGTTTTAAGAAGCCCTCCAGTTGATTCTAATGACTGCTAAAGCCTGAGAACAAAGGCTTAGATCACCCAGTTTAATAATGGTGGATCCACATCTGTTTTGGCATTTAAGCCCATCCTCTAAATGACATACACATTACGTAGGCTTGTTCACAGTGGTGAGTGATATTTAGGAGCACTTCAAGAAAGCCATACTTTTTACTGTTTATTAAGTTTTGCTTGTTTTGTCTATTTGAGGAAGTCCTGAAGGCCTATGTTTCTAGACTCGGTAGTTTCAGCACATGATCACTGCAAATCATGATGAACTGCATATTACACAAGCCTTTCCCTCTCATTTCTAAGGAGCTGACTGACACTGGGTTATCTCCTTGCTAGGGGCAATCTGGTGCTCGCCATGGTGGACATACTGCCTATACTGTGGAAAATAGAGCATGTCACTGTTGTTGGGATTAAATTTCCTTAGAATGTTTTTTAGGGGTGAGACTTGGTCCACAGGAGGTCACTGACCAGTAGTACCATAAGTTTTTGGTTCTAAAGCCTATCTACAATCCTCTTAATCCTCATGACGTTTGATTACCTGTGATAAATCTGTGGGTCTGAATGAGAAAAGAATTGTCACTTATTTTCTCTTTCTGCCTTTTCATCATGACATTAGGCTGGGTTGGCATTTTATCATTACTATTTTTACTCAGTATCATTAGTACTTTTGCTGTGCTTCATGCTGACTGTTACTTCAGGAGTGAATGAAAGATTTAAACTCCAGTCTCCCTGAAGAAAGAAAAAAGGAACAAAGAGAAATACATGTTTATGACGATCTCTCCCTTTGCTTCCTAGGATTAAAGGGTTACTGTATAAAACTTGGAGGTTTACCCTATTTTGTCAGAACAAAGGGAAAATACTGAATGTGGATACAATTTAGCGAATATAGTAGCATCTGCCCTTCCATTTTATTTATATTTTGTTTTTTTATCCTTAATACTTAGTAGGTATTCAAATCACTGTCTTAAGCACTATTAAGTGGTAAATTAAAGTTATTTTCAAACTGCTTGAAAAGCATTATCAAAATATTGCTGCTATGAGGTCAACAAAGCCCGGGGAATTTTCAGTAATAAATGTCATATCAAAGACTTAAAAGACTTCTTTTGTTACCCTATTTGAGCATTTTTTTTTTCCTTGGGCTGAGATAAAATCGCCAAGTAGAAATAATTGCTATTTCGCACCACCACACTTACTAATAGATAATAACTGGATGATCTGAAGGAATCAACATTGAATTATTGTCATATGGTTGAAAATTAAGAACCGTATCCCATGGGCTAAAGAAGTTTTCCGATGAGTATGGTATGAATGCTGCGGGAATATTTCAATAAATAAAGGACAATAATATATATCTTTGACCCTGTGACAGAAATGCTCAGAGACTGAATAACCCAATTTGTCTATGCCCTTGCAGCTAATGGGTCCAAGAATAGTTAATGCTCGGAATCTAAAAATTATCTTTTGTTTGCTAAAGGCAGTTGATGGGTGATGTGTTGGAGTAGCAGCCGCCTTGGGTAGGTTTCAGAAAAGTGCTTATTCTGATTTTCTGAAGAGAGACTAAATGACTTTGCTGAGAAGTTTATATTGCTTAGGGTATGAAAGAGAATGATTAGGATACATTAAAACAGGAAAGGATTCAAATCATATTTACTCACAAAATGAATCAATGTGAAAATGAAAACAGAGCTAATCATCTGCATTGGATTGTCCTGCCTTATTTGAGATTCTAGATCATAAGTTCAGAAAATAACAATAGGGCATTTTAAAAGAAAGGATCTTATGTAAATTATAGGAATATGAGAAAACCAAAATAACATTTTGTTCTTAAGCTCCCATTCCATGTATAGGAAAATAATACCAGCATGCTCTGCTGTTCGTATGTAAACGAATAAACTCTTTGCAGTGGATTGAATGTTCGTGTCTCCCTAAAATTCACCTGTTGAAATCCTAACCCCTGATGTGATAGTATTAGGAGGTGGGGTCTTCAGGAGGTAATTAGGTCTTGAGAGTGGAGCCCTCCTGAGTGAGATTAGTGCCCTTATAACAAGAGACCAGAGGGCTAGCTAGCTCTTTTTTTCTACCCTGTGAGGATACAGTGAGAAGCTGGCAGTCCGCAGCCCAGAAGAGCACCCTCACCCAATAATGCCGGTGCCTTGATCTCAAAGTCCCAGACTCGAGAACTGTGAGAAAGAAATTTCTGTTGTTTTTAAACCACTCAGGGTAGGGTATTTTGTTAGCCCAAATGGACTAAGACACTCCTCTCTCCCCTTCCATTTAGCATAATGGTCGAAACAGCAGTACTCAACGTTTTTTTTTATTGTAGCACACTTAAGCAAGGCAAAGACCTCGCAATGCTCCCACCTGACTTGTTCCCACTTTCTAGTGGATTTCCAATTATCTGTGTAATGATTACATACTGTGATGGTTGATTTCATGTGTCAACTTCCCTGGGCTAAGAGATTCCCAGACAGCTGGTAAAACATTGTGTCTGAGTGTGTTTTTGAGGGTGTTTCTGGAAGATTAGCATTTGATTTAGTAGACTAAGTAAATAGGATGTGTTATCACCAGTGTGAGCAGGAATCATCCAATCTGCTGGGAGCCTGAATAGAACAAAAGGCAAGAAAGGGCGAAGACCCTCTCTCTTCTTGAGCTGGGACATTCATTCATCTTCTCCCGCCTCTCACAGCAGAGCTCCTGGTTTTTAGGCTTTGGATTCCAGGACTTACACCACTGGCCCTCCAGTTCTCAGGCCTTCAGCCTCAGAATGTGAGTTATGCCATTGGCTGCCCTGGTTCACAGGCCTTTGGCCTTGGACTGAATTATACCACAGGCTTGCCTGGTTCTCCAGCTTGCAGATGGCACGCTGTGGGACTTCTCAGACTCCATGACAGTGTGAGCCAATTCCTATAATAAATCTCCTCTTTATATATCCAAATGGTCCTGGGTCTCTGGAGAACCCTGACTAATATACATAAAGTTGCAAATTTACAATCTGATCTTAGTCTGAAATCTTATGAAAATATAGAATAATAAACTAGAGCCATCTGTAAACTACATAATAACATGGTAATTTTAGTTTCTGAATATCAACACTTTAATAACTCCTTGTAACCCACCAAGTAAGTTACTAGCTAACTTTGTCCTTAGTCTTATGTAAAAATGAAACTGTGTGGAATTGTTATTTGCCTATTACAAGAACTGTAAAAAAGGGCATGTCCTGTTTATTTCAAGGCTGGTCTGGAGGAATTGATGGCCCTCTCAGTGGACTGAGGATCACACTTTGAGAAATACTGGTTTGTGGCATGGGCTTTAGACCTGTGCTTATGCTCTAGTCCACTTAATGGTCAAGAGGATACACCTGTCTGCATCTAAGTTTTCCCCATCTATCAAACGAGTGTGATGATTCCTCATAGGGTTGCTGAAAGAACAAAATGAAATTCTGTTGTATGGTAATTGGCCCATGCTTGGCACATAAAAAGTGGTCAGCAAATGGTGGTCATTATTAAGCATGACAACTGCCTATCCCATAGCTGAGGTTGCTACCCCTGAGCCAGAAAAGAGCCACGAACCCAGACATGCTGTGTACCTGCATTGTACTCATTACTAGAGGTTGAGAGTCCTCCCAGAGACCCACATATATGTTTTGGGGCTCAGTACTGAAACTCTGATGACTTGGCACATATGTAAAGAAGAGCTGTCCCACAGAGCATGCATTCTTACTTGCACAAGGGACCTCATCTCCCAAGCTAGTTCTTACTTATTCCCTATGATTCTGTGACAGGGAAAATTACACCTACCAATTAATTCAGCAATAAATTCTTATCAAATGCACACTCACTGCCCGGGCCACTGCTCATTTATACTCATAGTTATCCAGCTAACAAGTTGCCTGTTATTTTGGGAGAACATTATAAACATTGTCATTTTTATACTAATTATAACAGCAATAATAATCATAAATAATAATACTTTATATGACACATTTTTATGTACACTACCATGCACATTTTAAAATTTGAAAATGTTCACCATTTATAAATGAAACCAATTTACATAGTGAAGAATTTCTTAATAAAACAGAAGGAAAGGTATTAAATAACCAGATACAAGAAAAGGAATTGCTGGCTAAACACTGGGGTTCTTCAGGAAAAAAAAAAGGTGCTATGTAATTCAAGCATCATTGATTTTTTTTCCACTCTGCATGTCTGGTTCAGTTCAGACAAAATGGCTTAGAGACGTAACAGTCTATTAGTAAGGTCAGTTGCAAAGGATAGACCACCACTTGACATGTTCTGTATCCTGTCATCATTAGTGCTTTAGAACCAAATGCGGCATCAAACCTTTCTTAAGCACCACTCCACAAATTCTCTTCTCACCACAAGAACTTCCACCTGTGCTGTTTTTATTTAATATAATATGCAGTGCCAAATGGCATCATTCATACATCTTTAAAAAATAGCCTTTGAAACAACACAAAATTCATTCATTTAGGCAGCTCTTTGAAAAATTATTGAGTGCTTAATATGTGCTGGATCCAGAAACTCGATAAATAGTTTATATAACAAGTTTTACATTTTATGATTTTTATCTGAGGAAAAAGTACAAAATCTCAACCAAAAAGCCATAGTGGAAGACATTTTAGTCTGCCTGGGGGGACAGTGGGTGAAGGTTGCTCTCCAGGGCTTGTGAAGCTTCCTCTAAGTACATGGAGGGTAGTGGTGCTGATGGAGGGCCAGGATGGGAGTTGGATGCACTGTGATGGGCTAGCTGGACCTCTGGCCTCAGCATGATGGAGAGCAGGAATAGATGGTGCTGGGGTGGCCAGCAGACAGTTTCACTGACCATGAGCTAAGTTCAAGATCTAGTCTTGCTTTTAAGATGAGAATATGGCTCTTCCTTGTCACTGTGTCAAGACTGGAGGGTTACTTTGCTTGTTCTGCACATTTATACCGGAAGTATAGTCTTCTAGTGGCTATAATCTAGGCTGAGAGAGAAGAAAACTAATTCATTCCCATTCACGCACCAAACTATAACAGGTTATTAGGAGTTTGGAGGGCAAGTGCCTGCATAATTACAATTCCTTACTTCTTTTGCTCTTAATCAGAATGTTTTTAAAGACAGGTGGGCAAATAGGATTTCTAGCAATGTCACATGGTATTAAGACCTTCTTCTACAATGAAAATTTTGGAAATCTCATAGGAAGCTTTATTGTAAGAATTGAGATACTTGGAGTTGAGTGCTACTTTTTTTTTAAAGCTACAAATTTAATATGAGTGCCCTCAAGGGAAAACAAACATTTTATCCACATATGTTAGAACTTTTATATGCATAAAATATCTCTGGCGTGATAAACAAGAAACTGGTAATATAACACTGTTTATCTCTAAGGAGATGATTAGAGGTGAGAAAGGGACATTTAATTGAATACTCTTTGAACCATTAAAGTATTGTATGTGTATTATTCAAATATTCTCTATGCAAAATTGAATTAAATTAAAAAAAAATAAAAGTTGGTAATATTTTCCCAAAGAAACACTACTTTTAGTGGATTTGTAATACTTCCTCATGTGGTTTGCCTTAATATATTCAATTTCATCATAAGTGTATATTTAAGTTGTTTCCAACATTCTTTTCTCTATTATAAAATGCACATCTGTTTACTTCTCTTAGATTGCTACAAAAGATATAGCTAAGAAAAAGGGTATAATTATTTTAAAGGTTCTTCGAAACATTGACATGTTATGAGCATGCCTATCTCATTATACTCTTTCTGACACTGATGATTATTATTTTCTCAAAATAGCAAAAGCTAAGTAAAAAATGGCCTCTTGATACCTCTATGTTATAATGCAATAACATACTTAAACCCACATTGGCTTTTACCTGCCACTTAACATGAATTTTTAGCCCTTATTTGTTTTGTATCTGTAGAATAAAAATTACCAAAAGCATTACTCTAAGAAAATTATAATTTTGAAGGGAAATCTGCTCAACCCTAGGTAGTAATAGTCTTTAGGGTTTCCCAAGATTTTGGTAAAATCTGCACTATTTTAATTCTGTACTGGATGGACGATAGAGTTACGGTCAATGCAGAAGATATTGTATATAAAATAGGATTTGTACTTCAATATAAGACTTCAGGCTTCCCTAGTGGTGTAGTGGTTAAGAATCCGCCTGCCAATGCAGGGGACATGGGTTCGAGCCCTGGTCCGGGAAGATCCCACACGCTGCAGAGCAACTAAGCCAGTGTGCCACAACTACCGAGCCTGCGCTCTAGAGCCCGTGAGCCACAACTGCTGAGCCTGCATGCCACAACTACTGAAGCCCTTGCACCTAGATCCCATGCTCTGCAACAAGAGAAGCCACCGCAATGAGAAGCCCGCACACCGCAATGCTGAGTAGTCCCCGCTCGCCGCAACTTGAGAAAGCCCGCGCGCAGCAACAAAGACCCAAAGCAGCCAATAAATAACTAACTAACTAAATAAATAAATTTATATTTTAAAAGATTTCAATTTATTAATGTTTCTAGTTCTGAAATTCATCTTGGAAATCTTTTATTATCTTGATATCTGACTCTATTTCAGTAAGAAAACTGTACCAAAGCCAGCATAAGACCCTCAACTCGGTTCACTTCATATTGCACCAAATGACAGGTCTGGGACCAGCGGTGGCTCAGAGGATGACCTGAAATGGTGACTACAGATGACAGGCCATGTGGCCCATTAGTGATCCGAGGGATACCCACTGCCCTCAGAAGGGACTTTGTGAAGGTTTCTACATCCTAAGTTTCAGCACTGTGGCCAAAGCATCTCAGTGGTGAAATTAAGGTTTCCTTTTATTCACTTTGAATATGACCTTCACTTATAGATGAACAGACAGTTGTTCTCATAATTTGACTAACGACAACAAGTCTGAAACTATCTCATTTCTGATCTGCCCTGTGTCTGAAATTTCCCCTTTGATCATTTACTCCTTTAAGACATTGCTATCTCTGAGGAATTACGTTTAAGAATAAAACCACCTTTAGGGGGCCACTGCTCTTCTGAATGTGAGTTAGTTGTTCAGAGGTCAGAAGCTTAGCAAAGCTGTAATAAATGAAGGAGACATGGGATGTGTAAGTTTTAATGGGGAAGGGGAGAGGGATATGTCTAGAGCTGCCCTGAGTGCCATTACTGGAAAGCAGTGGCAAAGTGCTGGCTATCTTAGGAGACGACATAAGACCAAGCAGGAGATGGCAGGATAAGAAGGGAAGTTAGAAATTTGCTAAAGAAAATTTTCAACCCCTTCACAATTTGTCTGGGGCTGGTCCTTGTCCTTAGCTGGTTCAAAACAGTTCTATAGCTAGCTGTTTCTAAAATAGCTTGGGTTTCTGGGGTGTTTGAAGTTTACCCCATGGTCTGGCTCAGTCGTTAGGACCCAAGATGAAGATTGGATATGATGCAGAGCCAGAGCATGGAGACAGAGTCCTGGCCCTGCTACAACTCAGCCTAATGACCTTGGGCATGTCATTGAATCTTAATCCTCAGCATAGTTAGTTATAGTACTTATAAAATAATTGGCAGGTGAATTTTTACTTAAGTGAAATCATATATTTTAAAGTGTATTATAAATGCTAAAATCCTCTGGAACTACAGAATGAGTATTATTGTTGGTTTCACTATTATTATTAATAATTTGCTAAGATTTTGCAAATTTCAGGGACAGAGGGAAAGAGATGGAAGATAGGTTCATAATGTTAGACAGTGGGTTGTTCTTATTTTTTCTTTTAATTGTGGGGACATGGACATATACGTAACATATTATTATTTTTAATAAATTTATTAATTTATTTTTGGCTGTGTTGGGTCTGCATTGCTGCGCACGGGCTTTCTCTATTTGTGGTGAGTGAGGGCTACTCTTCGTCGTGGTGCGCGGGCTTCTCATTGCATTGCGGTGGCTTCTCTTGTTGCGGAGCATGGGCTCTAGGCATGCAGGCTTCAATAGTTGTGGCACGTGGGCTCAGTAGTTGTGGCTCGTGGGCTCTAGAGCGCAGGCTCAGTAGTTGTGATGCACGGGCTTAGTTGCTCTGCGGCATGTGGGATCTTCCTGGACCAGGGATCGAACTCATGTCCCCTGCATTGGCAGGCAGATTGTTAATCACTGTGCCACCAGGGAAGTCCCAATAACATATTATTTTTAAGTGTAAAATTCTGTGGCATTAAGTACATTTACCTTGTTCTGGAACCATCACCACCATTCATCTCTAGAACTTTTTCTTTTTCCCACACTGAAACTCTGTACCCATTAAACACTAACTCCCCATTCCTCCCTCCCTCTAGTCTCTGGAAATCATTCTCTTTATCTCCATAAATTTGACCCAGCAATCTCCCAGTGGGCATATACCCTGAGAAAACCATAATTCAAAAAGAGACACGTATTACAATGTTCATTGCAACACTATTTACAATAGCCAGGACATGGAATCAACCTAAATGTCCATTGACAGATGAATGGATAAAGAAGATATGGCACATATATACAATGGAATATTACTCAGCCATAAAAAGAAATGAAATTGAGTTATTTGTAGTGAGGTGGATGGACCTAGAGTCTGTCATACAGAGTGAAGTAAGTCAGGAAGAGAAAAACAAATACCGTATGCTAACACATATATATGGAATATTAAAAAAAAAATAAATGGTACTGATGAACCTAGTGGCAGAGCAGGAATAAAGACGTAGACATAGAGGATGGAGTTGAGGACACGGTGGGGAAGGGGGAAGCTGGGGCGAAGTGAGAGTAGCATCGACATATATACACTACCGAACGTAAAATAGTTTGCTAGTGGGAAGCAGCTGCATAGCACAGGGAGACCAGCTTGGTGCTCTGTGACCACCTAGAGGGGTGGGATAGGGAGGGTGGGAGGGAGGCGCAAGAGGGAGGAGATATGGGGATATATGTATGCATATGGCTGATTCGCTTTGTTGTACAACAGAAACTAACACAGTATTGTGAAGCAATTATACTCCAATAAAGATCTATTAAAAAAATTGACAACCTTATACAAGTAGAATCATACACCATTTGTCCTTTTGTGACTGGCTTATTTCACTCAGCATAATGTTTTCAAGATCCATTCATGCTGTAGCATGTGTCAGAATTTCCTTCTTTTTTTAAAGGGGATATATGTATGCATATGGCTGATTCGCTTTGTTGTACAACAGAAACTAACACAGTATTGTGAAGCAATTATACTCCAATAAAGATCTATTAAAAAAATTGACAACCTTATACAAGTAGAATCATACACCATTTGTCCTTTTGTGACTGGCTTATTTCACTCAGCATAATGTTTTCAAGATCCATTCATGCTGTAGCATGTGTCAGAATTTCCTTCTTTTTTTAAAGTTGAATATATTCCACTGTATGTATATACCACACTTTGTTTATCCATTCATCCATAGATGGACACTTGCATTGCTTCCACATTTTGGCTATTGTGAATAATGCTACAAGGAACATGGGTATATTGTTTTAATTTTTAAAAATTTCATCTGGACTTCCCTGGTGACGCAGTGGTTAAGAATCCGCCTGCCAATGCAGGGGACATGGGTTCGAGCCCTGGTCTGGAAAGATCCCACATGCCGCGGAGCAACTAAGCCCGTGCGCCACAACTACTGAGCCTGCGCTCTAGAGCCCAAGAGCCACAACTACTTAGCCCGCGTGCCACAACTACTGAAGCCCACACGCCTAGAGCGCGTGCTCGGCAACAAAGAGAAGCCACCGCAATGAGAAGCCCGCGCACCACAACGAAGAGTAGCCCGTGCGCAGCAACGAAGACCCAACCCAGCCAAAAAAAAAAAAAAAAAAAATTCATTTGTACGTGGCAAAAGCAAATCCATGTTTTTGACCTTGGAGGCCATTTAATAAATAGTTGGCATTTCAATTCATGGCATTTTTGTGTCTGATAGAAAGGATGCTTAGAGTTGGGAGGGAGGCCAGCGCTTTGCTATATACAACAAAAACAAGCCTGTTCTCCCTTGGTTTTCTAGGGATATGTTGAAGAAGTGCAGCCCAGTTAGAAAGTATATGGCATTGGTATGTGGGCCTGACATGTAGTCCTCTGTGGCTTAAGGAGATTCAATCATCATCTTTTTCCCTGAACTTCAGATGGAGAGTGGGCTGTCATGGCATTCAAAGGGAGATATCTGGCAGGTTTGTCCCATGTTGGAGGACAAGCAGAGAAGAAAGATTATCTCCTAGCAGTTAGTCTTGCAAGAATCACAGATTTTGGAGCCTTACAAGGCTTTTAGAGATCACTAACCTACCACACCTCCCCTCTAACCCAGGATCCCAAATGACTGATGGGTAATTAATAGTCCAAGAGACTGAAGTTAAGTTCTAGATCAGCACAGTCCAATAAAAATATAATGCAAACCACATGTGTGATTTAACGTTTTTCTAGTAGCCCCATTGAAAAAGTAACAAGAAACAGGTGAAAACTACTTCAATAAATGTTTTATTTAACCTAATATGTCCCCAATATTATCATATGTAATCAACATAAAAATTACTAATGAGATATTTAACCTTTTTATCCATAGTAAATCTTTGAATGCCTATGTGTCAATTTGGATGTCAAATTTTCAATGGTTCAAGTAAAATATAGTCCTGCCGAAACTATATAGCTGTGATTAATGGAAAAATATTTTATACTGCTTTAATATTTAAACTTAAATTATAATGAATAAAAATTAAATATTCAGTTTCTTAGGTGCATAATTCTAGTGCTCATCAGCCACAAGCAGTGGCTACTGTATTGGACAGTGCAGTTCTAGGTAATACTCCTTTTCCATTATAGAATCAGGCTTGATACTTGTAGTTCTGTAATTAACCTGGTACCTGGCACATAGGAGGTACTTAGTAAATGTGTGTTGACTGAACTGAGACAAATTTGAGTATTCTAATTTATTAGTCAAGTACATTTTGCATGCCAGTTACCCTCCTGGTATTACTCCTACTTCTTATAGACCAGTGGTTTTCAAAGTGTGGACCCATGACTGGAGCATCTGTCATCACCTGGAACTTGTTAGAAATGCAAATCTGAGGAATCCTTCGTAGATCTACTGAGTCAGAAACCCTGGGGGTGAGGCCCAGCAAACTGCGTTTTAACAAGCTCTCCAAGTGATTCTGATGCATGCTAAAGTTTGAAAACTAATGCTATGGGGTCTAAAGGAGTCCTGTTTTCCTCAGCTTTTCCTTGGGTTGCGGGGGGGATGCTAAGAGGGCAAGAGTTTCTAATTTTATAGTGCTGTCCAGTAGAACGTTCTGTGACAATGGAAATATTCTATATCTGTACCGTACAATATGGGCTTGAAATGTGATTAATGCAAATAAGGAATTAAGTTTTAAATTCTCTTTAGTTACCTTACCTTTAAATTCACACAGCCGCATGTGGTTATCTCACACGCTTCTCTTACAAACAGGCATGGGGCTCAGTAACTGTGCAGGGACTGTTGATCCAAATCGGGAGTGAGCTCAGCGTTAACCTGGAGGTAGAATCTGATAGGCGACAGTCCTGTCTTCTCCAGGGCTACTCTCTCAGAACAGAGAGGAGACGGATTCACTGAACCGTTGTGTGCTCTAAGCCCAGGATTAGGGTAATTGAAACAACCTGTAGCCTACTGCCTGCTCAAGACCCAGGGACTTACTTTTCCAGGTCAGAAGTAAAACCATGAACTCTGACAAGCAGGACATGACACACAATAATCATATTTTGCAATTAACAACTGCACAAGCTGTTCTCTTGCTTTGGCCCCTGAGTTATCATTACTGACAGCCTATTAATTTTTTAATGGTGCAGGCTATCTGGCTGTGCTTATTGTGACCTTTTTGGTTTGTTAGTTCTCTTTTCTGAAAAATGCTTTCTGGAACTGACAAATGTCTCTACTTTTGTCCTGGATCCTTTCTCTTTCCACAGTTCTTGAGCAAATTACTATGATTTCCTTGTACTTTAAAAGTAGAGAGGTTTTCCATAATGACACAGAGAAAAAGAAAATGACTGGGTTTCAAGGTACGAGGTGGAAGAACCTCAGTGTCATGACTCCTATTATGTAAAATGAGAGTGGATAAGAAGAAAAGTGACTTGCCTTTTTTGTTCGGGTCATTACACCTTACTTAAAGCAACTCAAAACCCATGTTTCCCTGGACATGAATCATCTTTGATCATGTGATTGAAATGGGCTCTGTGGAGCTGGGATGTGGCACCTGATGAAATTTACCTGGCAAAACAGAGGGACAGCACAGCCCAGCGGTCCCCATCAGAACATGCTTTTTAATTTAGGTGCACCAAGAGCATAAGTATGACCTTAAAACAACCCCAGGTGCTAAACCTGATCCCCATCTGCTTACTCTTCCCATAGAGAGGAGACTTACTTTGTATGTAGTTGTAAATGCTAGGACTTATATAATGACCATGCCATTTTTATTTGTAAGCGGAACCAAAAAACAACATATTATGCACAGAGGGTATCACATAAACTGGTAAACTGGCAAAAAAAATTCTGACTTTGATGAAAGGAAAGTGGTATAAAGCTGTTGTTTTCAATATGTCTACCTGAAACCTTTCCAAACAATATTCTCTCTCTACCTCATCCATCTAACGCTTTAATTGACAGACAGTAAAGTCTGATGGGAAAATAATGGTCTCTTAAATACCTGAGAATGAAAAGCAAATTAAGTTAGCACAGTGTAAAAGGCAAGTAATTACATAATGTCAATCCCGTTTTATACTGTTTAGTCTTAAACAGCATATAAAGAAAGAGTATGTTTAGAAGAGAAAAAATAAAACTACCTCTTTAGATGACTAATGCCCTGCTTATTTTGGTGAGCAATGAATGGGCTTCAGGGCAGCTTTTTCAAACGAGAGGCTGCCTGCACCCAAGGCTTCTCTTTCTGCAGCCTGTCCTCATTTGCACCAACCCATGACAGGGTGACCATCAGCATGAACCAAGGATTGTTTTTTGGTTCACAGGTGTGTTTCTAAATAGGGAAACAACCTGACTACATATGGAACAGAAGAGTCCCAGAGAACCTTGTGTTGCTGGGAGAGTGACCCAACTGGTGAAGGTTCCTCAGCCTCTGGCTGTACCCAAGGCTGGCTTTGTGGCTTCAGGCTGGTTTTTATTCTTAGTACCTGGGTTTTATCAGCTACCAAAAAGGAACAGTCTCAGAGACTGGTGTGTAGAATAACCAATGGCAATGACAGGGAAGCCTCATAAATAAAAGGGCAGGACATCCTGGTATTGAGAAGGATGAAGGGAAGCTGACAGGCTAAGTGGCACTTGGGGGATCAATGGACCAGTTTCCCTCAATCTCCAAGTCCTCCATCCCTCCCTCCCATTCTTCCTTCTTTCTTCCTTCCTCCCTCCCTCTTTCTTGCCTTTTCTTCCTTTCTTTCCAAATGGAAATACTAGTGTTTTGTGCGTATGTGTGTGTATGTGTGCATGTTCGTGTTCTTTGCAAAAACTTCACAGAATGCAGACATGTAAAGAAGAAAGTAAAGATGCAAGTAATTCTATTTCCCAGGGAAAAAACACTGTTAAATATTTAGTGCATTTTTTATGAACTTTTCCCTGACATTTTCCCAGTTCTCTGTTTCTCTAGTATGTGGGTATAACAACATGGTATTATATATATATATTTGTATTAAATACACCAAATCAATATACATACTATGTGTTGATTGTATATATAATTTCCATGATACTTTACACTCATATAACCCTATTTTTTTCTGTGAGAATTAAGTTTCATATTTTGTTCACCTAAAGTAGATTTTCCCCTAGATATCTCTATTTTTGAATATTCCTTAAGAAGCAGACAAATAAGGGTCAATGGTCCTTTTGTTTGCAGATTCTTGGCAGCTTAATTGAAAAATCACTCAAGAACTTAGAAATAAGGGATGAAGTATGAGAAGAGTGTGCTGACAGCTCTGGATCCTCAGATGTGATGGGCAAATGCTATGTGATGTTCACAAATGTACAACTGGTGTAAAAGTCTCACTCATGCAAAAGGTAGAGAGTGGAAATTAGGGTCCATCAGACACAATGTTCCTTATTTCAATTTATTGTTATTACACCAAGTAAATTTTATCCTTTTAAAAACATACTAAAGCCTCACATATCCAGAATTTTATAGCTTGAGCCTTTGCAAATTCCCCTAAAGTGCTGGGTTACTCTTTCAAGCACCATGATTTTTCTACTGGAGACTCTTTGCATGGAGAACTTTCTAAAATATGTTACATAATTTTCATTTTTCTTTCTTCCTTTTTTTATTCTGCCGTGCCGCATGTCTTGTGGGATCTTAGTTCCCCAACCAGGGATTGAACCCAGGCCCTCGGCAGTGAAAGTGTGGAGTCCTAGTCCTAATCCTAACCACTGAACCGCCAGGGAATTCCCTTCATTTTTCTTTAAAATAGTGTTCTGAACATGATGTAACTTTCTGTGAAGACTCAGCTCCCTTTTAAGGGTCCATGGCACTGGTGTAACATTTCAAGGCCCAGGTCTTACAAGGTGCATGGAAATGTTGTATCTACACAAAAATGGCTCCAGAGGGCTATGCTTTCTGAGCTCTTGTGTCTTCTATTTAATAGGTCTCTGTTCCTGCATTTATGGACAATCTATTGCTCTTTTGGCCGGATCAGTGCATTTTCCTGTAGGAACAGCAGTGACTGCCCTGTCCCTTCACTCCTTCTGTGGAGGACTTGGAAATCAGATAACCAAACTTGCTGGAATTGTGTGTACAGTAGAATAAAATAGATAAATAAAAATAGGCTCAGAATTAGGCTTATCCTGGTTCTACATGGAAGAATTATGAGCTTTAGTAATAAACATGGTCACCTATTTTGATTATTTGGAGGTTCTTTTTTTTTAATTAAAAAAATTGAGTCATAGTTATAGTGTCTAAAACATGCAATCAATAAATATGTATTGAATTTAATTAAGCTAAATTTCTGATGTATATCAGGGGAAATGACATTGCCAGATAGTTGAGTTATGGATGGACAAAGGGCTATACTTGGTCACTGTAAGAAGCTGGTGGACCTTTAAAGGTCCACCAGAGATAGAAAACTGCTGTGACTGTCATCAGTTCAAGAAACAGCCTACAGACACAAGGAAAACCTTCCTCAGGTTCAGCAAGCACCTCATAG
Organism: Physeter macrocephalus; assembly: GCF_002837175.3. Taxonomy (NCBI): domain Eukaryota; kingdom Metazoa; phylum Chordata; class Mammalia; order Artiodactyla; family Physeteridae; genus Physeter; species Physeter macrocephalus. The sequence continues at coordinate 37,513,720 of NC_041222.1, forward strand.
ACTTGTCACTACAGCATCCCCCAGTTTCCTCTCTCTCTTCACCCCAGAATTGTGTATTTTGGAACATCCTTGATAGGCTTGCAGTGGCTCCTGTCATCCCTTGCAGGTTTTGAGACAGGTTCCTGACCATTACTATCCAGCCTTGGTCTGGTTTCTCAGATTACAAACAGGTAGTATCTGCTTTCCCCCTTGGGGCCCTCCCCTTTCACACTTTCACTAGCCCTTAAGTCACCTATCCCTAGAAAATTTGTTCAGGCAATGAGTAGTGAAAGACGAACGTTTTCTAGACACCCTTGGCTGTTTCTTACTCTCCAATTCTACAAATTCTACTGTAATGTCACAGGGATACTCCAAAGATCCTGGGGGTTAGAGGTGGCCACAGTGTGGGGACCTCCTAGGACAGGGCTTCCTAAGCTTTAATGTTCACACAAATCACGTTTTAAAATGCAGATTCTGGTTCAGTAGGTCTGGGGTGCAGCTTGAGGGTCTGCATTTCTAATCACTTCTTCTACTCTAGGTACTATATTCTCTCTAGCAAGAAAATGAATCCTCGCCCTATCATTCCTAAAGTTTTGCATTCCTACTCTTTATTTTCCAGGGATGTGTGAACGCTGAAGCAGGAGATGGAAGGGTCCAGGGAAAGTGAATATATGGCTATGGTCACTTTCTGAACTATAAAAATCTGGGCCAGTGTAGATAGTAATCCACTTCCTATTTTCCAAAACCAAACAGAAAACAAAACTAAAAAAAGATACACTGTCAAAAGAAAAAAAAATCAACTATCATCTTACATCACACACACACACACACACACACACACACACCCACACACACCCTCTCTAAGCATTAGAAATGATGAGAAACATCTTTGCTTAAATACAGGCGTTAGGGTCTCTTCTACATTAATAAATGAAATGTACTTAATCTATCTACTGGAATTCTGTGATGTAAACAATTTAATGTGAATACATTTGGCTTCCAGCTGTCAGTGAATTTACGTAAATCCAGCTTTGAGAAAAACATGCTTTATATGAAAAACACTTTAAAATTCCATGAGAGCACCTATTTATTATCTCAACCATCACACTTTTGGGCAGTAAAATGAATAATCAGACTAGCCATCAAGAATTTATGATCTAAGTCCATTTAGCATCAGCAATCCAAATTAAATTAGAATTTTAGGGCTTGATTTTTACATTATTTGCCATAAACCTGAAGTTTCTTTTTCGTTGTAACTAGAGTGTGTGTAATTTTTGTGTTCTCTTAAAACATTTTTAAAGCTAAGGGACTTCTTCATCTTAAAGAGAAAATTAATAAGAAGGGTGTGGGGACTTCCCTGGTGGTCCAGTGGTCAAGACTCCATGCTCCCAATGCAGGGGGCCCGGGTTCAATCCTTGGTCAGGGAACTAGATCCCACATGCATGCCGCAACTAAGAAGCCTGCCTGTCGCAACTAAGGAGCTGGCGAGTTGCCACTAAGGAGCCCGCCTGCCACAACTAAGACCCGGCACAACCAAATAAAATAAAATAAATAAATAAATAGTAAAACAAAAAGAAGGGCATGATGTTTTGCCTGTTCAATAAACATTGACACACAATGGAAAGCCATTTATTCACATGCCTAGAATATCATGGTCCCAGTTGAAGATTGGGCCATTTTTTTAATGGTAGATATATTTTTTTTTATCGGAGTATATTGGCCTTACAATATTGTGTTAGTTTACACTGTACAGCAAAGTGAATCAGCTCAGCTATACGTATACATATATCCCCTTTTTTGGATTTCCTTCTCATTTAGGTCACCAAAGAGCATTGAGTAGAGTTCCCTGTGCTATACAGTAGGTTCTAATTAGTTATCTATTTTACACATAGTATCAATAGTGTATATATGTCAATCCCAATCTCCCAATTCAGCCCCACAACTTTCCCTTTTGGTATCCATATGTTTGTTCTCTACGTCTGTGTCTCTTATTTATGCTTTGTAAATAAGATCATCCCAGTTGAAGACTGGGCCATTTTTTAAAGGCAAAATAAGGGTAGCTGAATTTTAGAAGTTCAGTCTACATTAAAGTCCATTTAACCAGAACTGGATCCAGCTAGAAATTTCAGTGCTTTCTAGTGTTTGGTGGAAGGTGTCTTCATTGTTCCCCTGTTTCACTGACATTCAGTTGGCTTTGGAATTTCCTTTAAAATACCCAAATAGGAAGCTTTCTAAAGTGAAATTACAAGTAACTCCTGAAGAGCAATACTGTACTCTCCAAAATACCCTTTGGTGTCTTGTGAGGGACAGAATACAGAGCTGGATGGGCCAGAGGTCTCACGCAACATGACAGCAAACCATGGACAGAGCTTACTGTGTGCCAAGTCAGTATGATTAGCATTTACAGGCGAGGAGATAGAAGATTATGAAGGTTAAGAAAATCTCCCAGAGTCACATAACATGTAAGTGGTAGAATCAGGACTTGAACTAAGATCTAGCTGAGGTTCAAGCATCACAACTCCTAGACTAGTAGCAAATACTGTTACACGTAACTGATAAAATAATTAATACTACATTTTAGAAGGACTTGTAATTGATCCAAAAGTAATCAGTCGTCAACAAACGTATTTGAGTGCCTACTATGTGCCAGAGAGAAACCTAGGCACTGAGGATAGAGTGGCGAATAAAAGAGATGTTTGTTCCAGTCCAGCAGGGACTCCTAGTACTAGGACTCCTTAGTACTCTTAGAACTAGAACTAGTGCTAGTGCTACTACTTCTACTACTATCACTGCTACCACTACTTGGAGCTTACCATGTCCCAGGCAGGATCTTAAGTGCTCTCATTTTATTGCCTCGTTGAGGCAGGTAATATTGTCATCTTCATGTTACAGATGAGGAAACCAAGGTACAGAAATATTAGGTAACTTGCCCAAGTTCACACAGGTAGTAAGTGGAGGAGGTGGAATTTGAATCTAGGCAGTCTGACACCAAAGTCCATGTTCTTAGCCACCATAGAAACCCAATCGTTATAATGAATGAATGAATAGCAAGTGTGCAAAATACAGCCAAGAAGAACAGGGAGTGCATACCTGGAGACCCACTCTGGTCTGTGGGCTAGAAAATACTTGCAGAGAGTGCCCGCTCAGCAGGTCCCTGAGAGAGGAGAGAGTGGGATATGTAGGAGGGCGTGTGAGAAGCCCCTCTGATGCCCTTGTCCTATGGTTTCTTCTTTTCCTTTAAAATTTGGTTTCATGGACATGGAGATATAGAAGGAAAGCACGGAAAAGAAAACTAATATTTACTGAGTACTAGGCACTTTGCTAGATGCAGTCCATACAACAAATGATTTTTAATTCTTACAAATGTCCTGTGTGATAGGTCTTGACACCATTTTAAGAATAAAGAAATTGAGGCTCACAAAGTGATTGTCCAAAGTCCCATAGCTAGTAGGTGACAAAATTAGGTTTTGAATCCAGGCCTCATATGGGGTTTAGTACTGAGTGTGGGACCCTGTTTTGAAGAGAAAATTATAAGTCATGGGGTGATAGGGGACCTGTGTAGTTATGTTCCAGTAATGGAAGAAACAGTAGAGAGACACAAAAACCCAGTTAAAATTAGGATCACAAATTCTTTCATCCGACTACTAAAATCCCCCACTTCCTTAATTTCAGTTTCTGCCCTTCCTGTCTATTTGCAAAATTACTAAATCCTTATATTGAATCTAACTGTGGACAAATGATTCCAAGGAATATTCTGACCTCAAACATGGATAACTGATAAAGGGATGTTTTTAAGATGCTCTATAATGAGATGTCCAATGAGTCCTACCTGTACTACTCTGTGAATGTTAACACTGTATTTCATTTTAAAGAAAAATTATAGGTAGAATAATTCATTTGCCAAGCAGGCACATAAAGCCTTCATTTCATTCTGGGTTCCTTGTTTAGAAAAAAAAAATCTCATCTAATGGTCAGTGCCAAATCCAAAGGAAAACAAGAAGAAATAAGAAACGTTAACAGTGAAAGCAGGCCAGAGAAATATACAACTGTTTTCCTCAGAGGATTAAAAGATATCTTGCTTTGAATCACTTTGTACCCATACAACAAGGTAATACATGTACTTTAGCTGACTAAACAAGATTCCATTGATAGCTTAAAAGCTCTGAGTGTTCTTATGTAATGAATATACTATTTCATGTACTAATGGCCCAAAAAGAATGAGAAATGTTTTTTATCTTTCCTTCAGAAGAAAAGTTAACTGAATGATGAATTAAGAGTATAATACCCTTGTTCTAAATCAAAGAATGTGCAACCATAATGAATGATGATCTATAATAATATTACATTGTTTATAATGCCTTCATTAGGATTAGGGGTGAACTCATTTCCACCACTAGCTTTGGATCTCAAAAGCATTATTTTATGTGTAGATAAAAAGTGGGTATTGATTTCTTTTGAGGTAAATATCAAAATTTATTAACATGAGTTTGCCAAGGTCAATATTTTCCTCATAGAGCAATATATCTATATGTTTATTGAAGCACGGCATCAATTTTTGTACTGTTATACATATCTGGATATCTTATAGTTGTAGAATTTCAGAGTTAGGAGGAAGCTTAGCCCAAACCCCTCATTTTCCAGGTGAAGAAATTGATTCTCACTGAAAGGGAGGGACTTGTCCTAATTATCTCACTCATCCCACATCATGCTGGTGAAAAAGCATGCCTACTTAGATCTAGTCCCATATTTTGGCCACTGTATCCTCCTGCTTTCCTTGAATATTTTGAAAGTTGTCTTCTAAATCCAAAGAAGCCTTATTTTCAATAAAATTTCTACGAGCCACATAGAATCCTGTAACCTAAGAGCCCTGCGTGAAAGGGGAGAAATGATAAGAACTAGTGGCAACTTATGCAGAATTATATTAGAATAATTTTTCAAAAGAAAAGGCCCAGTGATTGAACAGAATTCTAATGTTAGCAGCAATGGCACCCAAAGTTTCACATCTCTCTATATCCACACATTTGGGGAGTGTCTCCCACAATGACTCTAGTCTTGCCCACGTTACTTGCTTTGGCCAATGGGACAAGAGCAAATCTGACAGAAGCAGAGGCTTGACATGTGTTGGGACTTGCTCTCTATTGCTGATTTTTGGAACCCTAAGACCATATGTGAAGGAGCCCAGGCTAGCCTATACTGGAGAATGAGTCATGCCAGCTGAGGCCCCTTTGACCACCCATCTTCCCAAATGCCAGACATGTAAGGCTATCCAGGACCAGTCATTCCCAGCTGAATTGTCAGCTGACTTCAGAGATCAGCTAAACTGGCTCAGGCAAAAACAACCACCAGCTGACCCACGGAATGGGCAGTAAGGCTAACTGACATACTCAGTTATCTCTTATGATGGAGTTAAAGCATATATGACCGAAAAGCACAGAAAGCAGCAATAACACATAAAGTAGGCAAGTGGCTCATTGCAAGTTCATCCATGTAGTCTGGCAATTCTTAAATCATTCCCCGAATAAAAACCATTCAAATTCTCTCATTTTCAGAGGTGACAGAAGTTCTCATATAACAGTAACTTTTAATATAGAATTTGGTCTATCCCACTGGGAAGTGGTCAGGAGAGAGCTGATATGAGTTTTATCTGATTTGGGCATTAAAGCTCTGACCAGTGCAAACCCAAATCCTGAAACCACCCATTCAGAGCACTGTGAATCGACCGAGGCTAAACTCCTTCAGTGATTTGATCTTTATTAATTTAAAAGTATTCCTATCATTTATCACACCACTGTCAGCTTAGATGAAACTGTTGAGAAGTTTATTGATGGGGAATGCGAAACCCAAAGTTAAACAATCTGCTCCTCAAGGTATTAGCAGCTGATGTTGGTACCAAGAAAATGGACACATTGGTTAGGAGCCCACTGGATGCTAGATAAGACTTTTAATATGGAGCAATAGATAAAGAAACAGAATAATGCATCTTCACTGACGTAGGTAGGAGAGGGCTATGCTGTTAATTCCACGATTAAACCAAAGTTAAAAATTGTGTTTACTCTGACCAATCTCCTGAGTGATGTTAGTACATATTATTCGAGTTTCTCTCACAATCTCTGCTCTAAATTTGAGTACATCGCAAAACATAAATAAAAACATTTGCCAGATGCAGATAAAAGATTCCAAATTTGTCCATGTGGAGTGGTATAACACAGAAGCAGGAATAATTATTTCTAAAATAAAATATTAGGAAAATGCAAACGTATCACACAAACACACACACTCATACACATACAGTTTTATTTTCCCTGAATCACTAATACAAATAAAAATAAGTGAAATATATTTCTCTACAATATAAATTATCTTGTTAGTTCTAGAATTTCATATGCCATTGGCATCTGTGTATCATTGACAGTTTGGTAAATTATGGACCTCTTCGGTGCTAATATCCTCTGTGAAAAATAGTGCTGTGTCTGTAGGGCGGGGAGGGAACGAGAATTTTTAGGGCAGTGAAAATACTCTGTATGACATTATAGTGATGAATACATGTTATTATACATTTGTCCAAACTCATAGAGTGTACAACACCAAGAGTGAACCCTAAGGTAATCTGTGGACTTTGGGTGATTATGATGTGTCAATGTAGGTTCTTCCTTGGTAAAACATGTAACATTCTGGGGAGTGATGCTGGTAATGGGGGAGGCTAGGCATGTGTGTGGGAAGAGGGTGTTTGGGAAGAGGGTGTTTGGGAAATCTCTGTACCTTCCTTTCAATTTTATTATAAACCTAAAAGTGTTCTAAAAATAGTTGTTGTTTTTTTTAAAATAAAGAGTAATGTGTAGATTTTTTTTTTAAAGTCGAGTGCTCACCAACTTCCATAGAGTGATAATATGCACAAACCTAAAAGTATTAGTTGAAAGCTGAATGTGAATAGCTTCTTAAGGGGGTGGGGCTGGAAGAAGAAGGCACTAACTGACAGTATAGTACTCATGAGGCGATTCTTCATAGTCTAATGGTTAGGACAAGCAAAGGGTAGTCTATAGCTGTCAGCTGCATTCCCTCTAACACTTAGAATTCAGAGAGAGCAAAGAGGCTTACCAACATTACTGAAAGGCAAGAGATCTTCAGTTTGATAAACCCCAAATAATTTATGATCTGGTTGAAAAAAATCCTAGAGCAGACACTTGCTTACAGTCTTTATAAAAGCTCTGTATAGAATATGGTTATTCAACCTTTGGAGAATGCCATTCACTTTTGTATTTTCATATATTGCTCTTTTGGTTCCTGGTATTTTTTGAAATTAGGCTAAGGAGAGTGGTTTCCAAAATCTGGAATAAAAAGACATGCTTAGGGTAGGCGGGTTTTCAGATCCATCCTAAGTTGTACTTTTGGAATCTGTCGATAGGGAGGATTCACAGCTACAATGCACTGAATAAAGCGTCTACATTTATCTGTACAAGATAATATTTATTCAGTCTTCAGGTAACACTTTGTGCATATACAGGTTGGGTGACTGCCATTCTTACCCTGAGGGTCTCTGATTGGGCCATTGCATTAGCACTGAGATTGAAAGGGGAATAGGAACCTAGTCCACCAGAGCCCTGGGTGTATCGTCATTTTCAACACGAATCACTTTATGTATGGCTGTTTCATATGCAACAACCTAGCTTCATATCCATTGATAGCCAGTCCCAATGAAAGCAGCTTTCTGGCGATCTCACTTTGAAGACAGCCCCCAGACTAATTCTGCCTCTGCTTCCCTTTTGCTTAAAGCTCCATTAGTTTGAAGGTCTGTGACAACAGTCACTGAAGAGAGAATTAGAACTGTTGCAGAGCACGTCTCCATTACCAAGGAACAATGACTTAAAACGGAATAAACTAATGTCTAGCTGAGTGTGTCCTTAATGGCTTCTGTCCTCTGTGATACTGAGCTGACATGAAGAACAGTAGACTCTTGAATCAACAGACCTTTCCAATGCAATGAATGGCACCGTGAAAGTCCCAAGCTGCTCTCTTTAGAGCCTAGCACACTATGCTTCCCAGAGAAATAATAAGAAATCAACATTTAAGCGAGTGCTTACTATATGCCAATCATTGTACCAAGTAAGTCACTGTTTCATTTAATCCTCACAATAACCCTTTAAGTGGTTATATTTCCCTAAACCTATTTTGCATGAGGACACTGAGGTATAGAGAAGAGAAATATCCTGCCTAAGATCACATAGCCAGTCCAACCCCAGGCAGACTGACTCCAAAGAAACTCTCCACTACTCCATCATACTGTCCATAGGGCTGCTGAAATGACAGCAGTATTTTTTTAAAAAGAAGACAAAACTTATATAAATAGTAAGTTTGCATAGAAGATGGGAATAAACTTCTGTATGATTCACTACACTGAGCCTACCAATAATAGCTCATTTAATGCTATTAGTGGTTTATAACTCTTAGCCTGTCCAGCCAGAGTCTCAAGGTTGGAGAGAGTGTTTATGGCCATCAAGACTGCCACAAAGAGGGACAGCACAAGCTAAGTCCTCCAAAATGCCTCCTCACCATCATAAGAGTCCTCACAGATAAGTTTCTATTTGAATCAGCTCTACACAAAGACAACATTTGCAATGCCATCAAACTTGAGCAGTGCCATCAACGTTCTCAACCTGTTTCCTAGTGAGTTTATTTTCTGGCTGGGCAAATGCTGAATTCTGCCTTACCGAAGGAAGTGACATCTTTAACTTGTAGACTGCTCACCAGAACTAACATAGAGCATATTTCAATTCGGCCATCAGTGTCTCAAAAAGCAGAGAGGTTTAGAGCTAAATAGTATTTGCTCCTTAGATGTTACACCTCAGCCATAGGCCAATGTCCTCACATCCAGGAAGGATGAAGCTGGTTTGTGGTTTGAATTGCTTGTCTTCTGTAACTGACAGATCATTAACCTGGGGGTAAATTTTGGAATTCTATTTGACTAGACAAAACAATTATTTGGCAGATAAATGATTATCTGTAGAATTAGTAAATCGAATCAAATAGATAATAAATATTTGGAAATAAAAACAATTTCAGGACTCTGTACAGAAAACATGAATAGATCCCCAGAGACCGTCAGGATGTTCGGGGAAGACAGTTGGGGCATGTGCAGCTTTGGGAATTGCCTGCGTGGGTGCAAGCTAGTTCTTTAGTCCATAAGCTGCTTTATTAGCCATCTACGGAGGCAACAGTAAATTTCTAAAGAGAAACATTGGCACGAGCCCTAGATGCACATCTATGGATTGGAAAGTAGGTTTGTGTCTGTTCTTGAAGTCGTAAGCCTTGCAGACTTTTGGGGAAAGAGGATGTGGGTAAAGGGAGCTAGAGATGCATTCTCTGCCCCTCATTTGCGCACACTAGGGCCCAGCCATGTGTCACACAGCTGCTTATGCATGAATAGAGCCCTTAGGACATACAAATGCAGGCAGAGATAGGGGCAAGAGAGCCACAGTAGTACAAGCTCTTGAGTCTTCTCTTGAAGATATAGCAGTTCTCACTTTTCTATAATTTCAAAGCAAATGTTGACGCCTACTAAATGAGTGGGTCTTTCTTTTTTTCCCCCAAAGATAAACTACTCAGATCCTATAACTGTTTATACTGTATTATGTACATAAGGACCTCAGGAGATTACAAGCTCAAGTACCGTCTGAGGCTTCGGTAGGTAACATACATGGTTAAAGGGAGATGAGCACAAGACAGTAGGGTGTGGTGGGGACTGTGGTGAACTAGTAAGCACATGCTCTGTCCAAAGGAGCAGCTGCTGCTCAGATCCAGCTGACTGTTGCTAGGTAGGACTACAGACACAAGAGGCAACCCAGGATTTTGTATGATACCTTCTAATTTTTGAATGATGGTAACTGATTCAGGTGTTTTAAAAACACTATAGGGGTGAAACAAAACAATATTGTTGGGGGTATCTGTCAAGCAGGCTGCCAATTTGTAACCTTTGTAGGGTTCTCTTCAATTTAATCATTTGCTCACATTTTTAAGCGGCACTGGCATTCCTTACCTGCCATTATTAGGGCATGGGCTCTGAGCCATTTTTCTAATACCAGTGACAACTTCCACTGGTCCATTTACCCTTTTGGCTAAGTTCTTTTTTGTACACATAACAAAAGCCAGCTGGAAACTGATTTTAGAAAACAAGTAGGGAGTAAATTAACCCAGGTGGCTAACAGGCTCATAATTTTAACCCTAAATCCTGGTCGTATTAATGTCACGGCCTAACAACCTAAGCAAACCAGTCATAAACTTTTCCCATTCTACTTACAATGTAATGCTATTTTGGGTGTTAACTTCTTCGGATGCAATGCAATATTTCATCCGTGCTGGGAAGTTCAAGAGGAGATATAAATAGACACTGAATAGACAATAGAATATTTATATTGTCACCACAAATCCAAGGAATCCGATTTTTTCTTTGAACTGATTGATACGGGTGAGAATTCTTTGTTTCGCTTCATGAGTACAGATTTTAAGAACTAAAATAACAATGCTATTTTTTTTAATGTAAAATAACAATCTACACATATATAAAGTGTATAGCAGCCGTCTTTGAGTCTTTAAAGCTTTAGAGAAATACTGGCATAAAATATATAATCAAATAGTCCATCAGAGGAATGTCCCATGTTCTAATGCCTACCAGTAGCCGTGAATTCAGTATCAAATGATGTTTGTCTCTCAGGAGCATCACTTCATTCAGAGAATTTCGCTGCGAGTTACACAGACTGGGGCCTTTGAATAGATTAATAGAGATACACTTTAAGGGAGAGTGGAATATTTGAAGAGGAGGATGTGAGCTCACATTTTATTGTTAATGCCTCTTGCTCCTTTGCACTTTGGGTTGAGGTCTGCAAACTTTTCCCTTTCAAGCAGATGGAGATATTTCTTGTCATTCTGGTGAGGTTGTAAAGGCAATCAATTTATTGCTGGCAAACCTCACTTGCTAATAGGAACCTTCCTTTGATCTTAAGTTCCTGGCATAAGAGATAAGAAAACAAAACAAATCTGGTTTCCCTAGTAAATCACCTCTTCTCAGCTCTATCTTGAAACTAGTCTTAGTTTTATTAATCAGCTGATGGAGTGGAGCACATAGAAAATGTTTGTTTACAGCTCAAGAAAGAGTAGACCTCCTGGATCCTATTTCATTGGCCCCACCTTTGGCCACGATCCTTTTTTTTTTTAAAATTGAAGTATAGTTGATTTATATGGCATGGTAACATTTTAAATGCCTGAGACTGCATAAGCCTTTACTCTGGATCTTTAAGAAGGAATGAGCTGAAGTTCTTAAGATGCTGGTGAGTTTTCATGAGGGAAGACAGAAGCTAGTAATACATCCTTACTTCCACTTAGGGACCCAGAGGAGTTACGTAGGTTCTCTGGGGTTCTGTGCTACCAAGGTCAGGGACTTGAGCCTTTAGGGTAGAGGGAAGGAGTGAGATGTTCAGCCACCTGAACATCTGGCTCCTTTCCACAGCTTGATGGAGCAAAACTTGGTCCACATCTGGAGATTCAATAGAGTATTTGATTCTAAAAGAGCCATGACTTTCCCTTACTTATCTGTGGATTTACTAAAGAAATTTTCCTCTCTACTACTTATAGAAATTCCCATTATGCAGTCAAAGGAACTGAGGCATGACTGATTTCAGTGACTTCCCCAAGGTAATGTGATATCCTTATAAATCACTAGTACCTAGAGCGTTCTTGCCACCTTCCTGAGCTGATTCTGGGAACTGTCTGGGACCAGCAGTTTCCTTGGATCCCCAGAGGAAGATATAACCAGCTGCTTGATCTACCATCCTTGATGGATAAATTCTGGTGGCTTTAATTCCTTTCTTGGAAAAATAGTATTTTCCTTAAAAATTATTATAGAATTCTTTTGGAGCAGCAGTAACAGGTAAGACAAGTGACATTCTCTTTCTAATCTTCCCATAGCCACCGTGAATTACACTTCAGTGTTGGTTTTACCCTGTTTTCTAGGCAATAATTCTTGGAAAGATGATTCTGGATCCCAATCAAGGGGCAAGATCAGTGACATAAGTCAGAAAAAGACAAATACTGTATGATCTCACTTACATATGGAATCTAAAAAAGCCGAGCTCATAGGAGCAGAGTAGAATGGCGGTTGTCAGTGGCTGGGGAGTTGGAGACATGCAGGAGATGTTGCTCAAAGGGTACAAACTTCTAGTTATAAGATGGATAAGTTCTGGGGATCTAATGCACAGTGTGATGGCTATAGCTAATAATACTGTATTGTATACTTGAAAGTTGCTAACAGAATAGATCTGAAATAGTCTCACCATAACAACAACAAAATAGTAATTACATGAGGTAAAGGATGTGTTAACTAACCTTATTGTAATAAGTTTACAATTTATATGTGTATGAAATCATCACACTGTACACCTTAAACCTGCACCATGATATGTGTCACTTATATCTCAAAACTGGGAGGAAAAAGGAGAGAGATCACCAGAATAATTCCACTTTTTTGAATACTCATGCCAATCTTGGCAACAGGTGACATTGGCTTAGCAAATTAGCATAGAAAAAAAGTCACGTGTATTTCATGCATTTTTTGGAGACTCTTTTGTGTCACAGGGAAGTTTATCTTAAATTGATCATTTCCTTATCCCTTTGGTTACACTCTTGTGGAGGCTTACTACATCTGTGCCATTTCCAAATTTCACTTCCTAAATAAAAAGCCTTTTAAGGTTATTCTGAAATGCCTTTCAATGTCCCTCGGGCAAATGAGTCTACTCAAAGGGACTGCCCACGGACAGAAGCGAGCCAAGGCTGACTGACACAAGTTGAAATCAAAATCTAGCATTTTCAAATTCTTACAGGTGGTGTTTTATAAAATACTCTCTTCCACGTCAGTGAATGTGACATGTTAGGAAAAGTGCTTCTCAAGTTCAGGATTGCAATTTACATTCTCAGGCAAACAAATCTACTTTTCTACCTCCCATTTATTTACCATCAACATTTTAATCTTGTGCCTTAATTCAACTCTTGTACATGGCCACGTTATAGCTTTTAATAAGAAAAGAAGTGGCCCACCCCTCAGAGTTCAGTTAGCTGTGCTGTGATTTAGGGAGGAAAGCCTTTGGAAATTCAACCCTTTACCAATGCTAAAAGATGCTGGCAGCAACCTAAAACAGACAAACCAAAGGAAGAAAAACTAGAGAAGAAAAAAGGTAAAGTATACTCTGCCATGTGTAAATCATTATTTTAATGTTTAAATAAATAAACAGTAATTTTGCTAGTGCTCGGCATTTTACAGCTATTTAGTTTTAAGTTCCATGCTTGATTTGCTAAAAGTCAAAATTGAAAATTCCTTATAAAACTAAAGTATTATGTACTAAATGTAAATTGTTGTTTCTTAATCTAGTGAGAAAATAGTGGAATAAGCATTAGAAAAATCACAAAAAGATAACTTGATCAGCTAAAAATATTCATATTCTATATAACATGTATATATTTATATATAGAAAATGAACACAGTGTATAAACTGGCTTGTTGGGAAGAGGTATTCATCTTCTCATATATATAAAATCAAGGTCAGGGATTGCTCTCTTTTCACATGCAGATAATCGCTGACTGCTGAGCTGAAGCTGGGCAGGGCAGGCAGAAGTAAAGGGAGGAGGACACGCTCAAACACAACATCAACTGGCCCGGGACCTGACTGGCGATCAGAACTTGTGCAAATGAGTTAGGTGGCCTTATAGGAAAGAGAGAACCCCAGTCGTGATTTTAACCATAATAGTGTTCACATGGAAATAGTGTAGAAGGACTAAGGGCTTGTCCCATTTCAGCTAAGTCAATGGTATATGGCATTCATATGGTATCTTGAAGAGAATCTACTACTTTAAGTAAACTTTTAATATTCAAAATAAAATCTTGTTACTGCACTTTACGGCACAAAGAATTTTAAGAATCCATTCGCAAGATACCTGTATCACCTGGTTCTCATAACTGGCTTACTTCCCTGAGTCCTTCATGCCCTGGACCTGAACATACTTCACTGAACCACATAATGTGACAAAGGGATCATCCCCAAAGAATACGCTCAGTTTGGGTCTTAACTGTGCTCTCTGTAAACTGTTACTGTTCTCTTTCTCATGTGAGCATCTGATGGCCTATTTATAACCTACACTTTTCCTGTTTTTTCTAGAACCCCTATTTTTATCTTATGATCTTGGTGGTCACCGGAATCAAAGCTAAACATTTAGAAAGAGAATTGCTCCTGGCTGACCCCTACTGGCCTAGACTTTCAGTACAGAAAAAACAACAAGTGTATTTTAAAAAATGCCCCAGGAAGTTAGGCAGAGTATTTGGTTCCAATTTTATCTTCATCACTTGTAGATGTATTGATCATGAACAAGCCATATACCCTCCCAGGTCCTGAATTTCCTTGTCTGTATGATGGGAGAGTGGGTATGGATTAATACCTTCTCTGGCCAGGCCAGATAATATTTTGGGATTTCTAAGATTCTTTGGAGTCTGGGGAGCTGTGGAGCCATCCCCAAGGAGGGTTACTAGGCTCCCTTTAGTCCAGGGACCAAACTGAAGAGAAACAAATTATTGCTTGTCACTATAAATTAATTAATGAGCTACCAAGTGACAGGCACTTGATGCAGGTTCTGATTCAGTTCTCACAGCAAACCTACAGTGTTATGACTCTCGTTTTACAGAGTTGGAAACTGGCGACCAGCAACGCTAAATAACTGGAAAGTAGGAGAGCTGGAACTTAAACCAGGTTGCCTGGTTAATGAGTCTGCTCAATTTCATGAGTCTGCTCAATTTCACTTCGTATCCAGAACAGGCATCACCCTCTAATGACTTCCCCTGAGGAAGTGTTTGCTCTTGGTTCTCTAAAACAGAAATAAACAAACTACTCTGCCTATTGACTTCACGTGACTTGTTCACGTGAAGACTCACGCCCTGTGAAGCCTGCTATTACTCCCTAAAGCAAATGTAGGATGAGGAGAAAAAAAAACCAGGAGGTTTCCTAAAAGCAGGCTGATGGTCACCCTGCAACTAAGCTCCCGATTCTAATTTAAGGCAGTAATAATTTTGAAGGCAAGGGAAAAGACACCAAGTCCATTTAAAAAGGAGATGGGACTCTTCTACAGAACCCTTGTGACATTAGTGAAGAAACTAAATCCAGTTGATGGAGTCAATTGTACAGGAAGAAACTGAAGAACATAGAAACAAACCAGCAAAATTCAATTATTTCAGTACATAATATACACAGACCACATAGACACACATACACGTAGCCTTTCTTGTAACATGTATGCACCAGAAACGTCTGTGGCACTAGCCTGGGAGGTGGTAAGATGTGGTTGATAAGAGCATAGATTCTGCATCTAGACCACCTGGACATAGAAACTGACTTCTCGCATTATAGGCTATGTGACCAGAGACGATCACATTAGTGAGACTAATCACATAGCTTTAGTGTGCCTCAGTTTCCCCAGGGGTTCGTTATGAGTATTGAGTTAAGACATATAAAGCACTTGCTAGTACAAGGCATGTAGTAAGCCCTAGTTAAATGTTAGCTATTATTATTATATACGAATGTTCTTATTAAAAGGCTTTTGGAACCCTACCAGTATGAAACTAAAAACAGGCTTTCAAAAAAGCATTTTCTCAGCCTGTCAATTGCTTCCACTGGCAGGTTCAAAAAAATAGACACTGATTAAAATTTTCAATTTAAAATGAAGCTACACAGACAGACGGGCAGTTTTCCAAAATGAAATCCAGAGGTTTCCTTGCTAGACTTAAAAAAATATGTTTGTATTATAATCATGGTGACACATACAAGGACAATTCCATTTTCTCCCTCCTACTGAGCTTTCTTTTGTCCACTATGAAACCTTGAATTCCCTGTAAGTCCCTTTCTCCTTAAGCTTGGCTAATGCTCTGGTCTGCCACTGTTGCCCTTATCCCCACTTCTATGATGTTTCCATACTTCAGGGCGGGCCACAGACTGGCTGGCATACAACTGGGAATTCCTGCGAGGCTCGCCAAGTTAATGGTGATTAGCTGTTACAGACAGGAGCCGAGAACCGTGTAGATGGTCCCAAACAATGGAGTCTAACATCCATCCACAAAAGCTTTCATCTTGAGAACATAACCTCTTGTGAGATACAACCAGAAGTCTCAAGGTAATTGCATTTTACTGGAATCAAACTTAACAAGTATTTTATAATTAAAGATCATGCTGGTTTTCTTTACTATCACCTGCAACTTAATCACATACTTGAAGCTTCCCACAAATCGTGAGGCTGTTTAATATTTATCAAACATCCACAATTACCTTTACATTTTGTTTCTCTGGAAACACACTCCTTTGGTTTCGCTTTTAGGGACCTTGAAGGAGACCATTATTTCATTAAGAATGGAGGCAGAGAAATCATATAATTATTAATAACACAAGCTTACATTTCACAGTGTCTTTTCATTTACAAAGTGCTTTCACATACGTTATCTCATTTGATTCTCACAAAAGTCTGTGTCCTATTTGTCCTTCCTACTCTGTGGAATATAATATTCCCTATACCACACTGAAGGGAGACTGCTCTTTATCCCTCCCCCTTCTGACTTTTAATGTGTGCAAAACTTCAGGCGGCACATCCCAAATTTGAAGAGAGGAAACTGTGTAACTTTTTTTCTGTGTCAACTGCCTTGTGAGCTGGGGCGGTCAGATCTTTTAAAACTTGGGCCTTTTGGAACAGTCAGCCTATTCCTGGGTGAATGTCCAGACATGTACAACGGGTTTGGAAGCCTGGAACAGTGAATAAAGTTACCATTGACGGCACATTTTGCAAGCCATCTGTAAGAGCACAGACTTTGGTGTCAGGCAGATGGATTCAAATCATCCTGGCTCTACTACTTATGATACTACCCTGTGGACTTAGAAAAAGTTTCTCACCTTCTCTGGTTAAGGGAGTAGCAGTGCTAAGCAAGTGCCATGTGAATATACAATCCGTTCAAGGTAAAGGAGTGTGCCTGCTAAGAAAACAGCCCGACAGGTCCTTCAACTGCCTCTTCCAGGGGGACGTGTCCACTGAGAAATTCTAGAACTGCCACTGAGCCTCGGGATCGTTAGTAAAATGAGGGGAATAATATCTATTTTACAGGGTAATTTTAAAGAGCGAACAAGGTGATTGTTTTAGAGTAGAGGCATAAAGAAGGTGATCTTGCAGTTGTTATTAAGAGCGAGGCATTTCTGCACCAGTCCAGATATTTAAGGTGTCCACACCATTTTCCACAGGGTTCAGTCAACTTCTACAAGGATCAGGACACACTTAGAGTAATTTGAATTTGTTTCAGCTCTTTACTTTGTATTTCTTCTGAACAAATACTCCTTTGCCCCCCAACTCGTGCCAGGCTTCAGTCCCGGGTGAGCTTAATACTAAGTGTGATTGGCTCTAGTATATGAGGGGAACTCTCCCTAACATGAAAACTCCTTTCTAGAGCACTGCTCCCTATCTTTTTCTTTGTTTATAACCTCAAAAGTCACTAGAATTGGAAGATTTCTTCTTTTCTTGATAATGTCAGAATCACCTCACCGTAGGCTTGGATTCTCAACTGTATGGCTACTTTGGGGCTTTTTTTGTGGTGTTTCCAAGTTCCAGTTTTACATGATAAGTTTATCTATCAGTGTAGACGATCCAGGAAAGCTGAAGCTTTTGCCCAACTCTGACTTTGTAAGGCTTTGTTCTTTTACAATAATCTGGTTGCACTATAATGTGGACCATGCTATATGCCTAAAGACTAAACAGACATGGATGTTCTCACCAGAGACCATGCTTTATTGTATTTCCTTTTTGGAGCTCTTTAATGCTACTTTATGCAATTGTTATTAACAGTATATTTAAATGAATAGAAAAAACGATATTAGCAGAAAATATCTATGAGATAAAAGGGAGAAGATAATTTGAGGTTAAACATTCAAGGAAACCACCTTGAAGTATTAAAATGAGATAACAATACGGCAGGATATTGGCTTTTTCTCTCATAAACTCATTCTCTACATTAAGATCATACTTCATTTATTCAACATTGTGTTTACAGAGGACTCCTGAAACTGGCTCAATGCTACGACCGTTTGCTGATAGCAAAGCAGGAGGTGTATACCGCCTGCCCCCTTCTGGGGGAGGGGGTACGTATGAAATGAGCTTGCCAGACGATCAGGGAAGAAACAATGGGGAGGCAGTCAATCAAAGCCATGGCTATCTAGAATGGACATCGTCTTCGTCTTGCTGGGGTGGTGCAGGTATCATAATGGCTCCTCTGTTCCTTTAAAATGCTGCTCAGATAATGGCCTGGCCTCCCACGCATTCCGAGAGGGTGCCTCTAGCTTTACTGAAACCCTATCCTGACCACAGACCTTATTTCCCCTTGCAGCTTTGATACCCTGTCCAGCCAACTTATCCTCTAGGGACGCAGTCGCTGTTTCTTTCGATGCGCGCCACAGTGGTTTTCGAAATTGCTTCGAGAGCACCTGAGGACAGATGTACCCCTGCCCTCCCTACCCGTTCCCTCTCATCACACACAGATAGTGTCAGGGGGTTCGTTAGTGAAGTTCTCTAACATTCATCTATGGAGACAAGCTGACAGTTAGCTGTGGCGCTGAAAAGCCACCAAAAGGAGTTGGAAACTCGACTGTAACCTGGAAATTGTTTGCCAAGTGCTTTGTCCTCGCTACTTTCTGAGGTGGTGTGAGTCATTAGCAAGCCCATGCTAATTGAATTTGATGTAATGTCCACACTGTCACAGTCACATACAGTACACCAATAAAATCCCAACCCTGTTTGCTGCAATCATTAGGCCCAGTTTTTCTCACAACAAAAGCTCAGTCTTTGGTTGAAGGTTGTCACATGAAGCTCAGAGAATACACTGTTTTCCTGGCCTTCCGTGGAATAAATTCAAGCGCAGAAGTCATCATTTAGAGTGGAACCAAAACGGAACGAGAAAATCCACTCGTACAAATGACACTCACAAGCGGCTGACTGACCCCTCGTCGGTGTCTGACGTGGGACCCCTTTAAAACAGTTACAGATCACGCCTGAATGCTTTACAAGATGTACCAGTTAATTAAATGTCCACAATGGCACTACTTACTCTCTTCAGAAAAGTAAGACCAATAGAGTTAAGCTGTGGCAAAAGCACATTTAAAAACTTGCCAATCTTTTCAGTACTCGAAATACATGTGAAACTTTCGTTACATTTATTTCACGTTATATGTTTTAGAGGTTGGGAAAGTGGGGCTTCCGACTGAATTACCAAAATAATTTAACACCAAAGAGGTGAGATCTTGGTAATCTACAATCAAAAGATTCTGAAGCGTGAAAATTACTCTTTCGAATTCAGCTACAATTTGCTAATTTTGAATAGTCATTCGATAAGCAGTTTCCTCACATTCTAGAAGTTCTTGTCCTTTGTGCCACGTACATGAATGGGAAAATTGAGAATGTATTTTAGAAAGTGGCATTGGAACTTTTTGGGACTTAATATTGTCACGTCACACCTGGATGAGAAAACATATGAGGTAATTAAGTGAAACCTACTGAGAAAAAAGAGGATTTCGCTGAATTTAGCTAATTAGTCCCAAGATTGGCCCCAAGTGCAGAAGGAAAAATATTCCAAGGGGTTTTTCCTTACTGGTTTTAATTTAGCTCTGGGCAATGGCAGTGTGATTCTCTTGGTTTTGTATCTCATTGCCCTCAAGATCACCCTTTTTTCCTTCTGTGACCTGCGCTTAAAGGATGATACCATCGCCTCATCAATTGCCAATGCCACTAGTTCAATAACCGGCTATCACTGTAGGGCATCTTTCTTGATGAGCAGCAACTACACGTCTTGGCTCTCTCCAAAAACAGCCTGCATTGCAGTCCCTGGCACATCCTAGATTTCCTCAGTCACCCAGGCTCAGGAAAAAGACTTTCCATCCCTGTGTTTTCTTTAAGACACTTTTGTAGTCAACTAAAGATTGCATTTCCTGTGACTTTGGTCTTGAGACACGACAATAACATTTTCTTTAATATCGGCGCTCATCACTCCCATTTTCCTTTAAAACTGGCGACAGTCACCTATATAAGTAAATGTTACCTGTGCTTCCCCATCCCGTTGAATTTAGCGGCTAGAATTTTAAAAAGAGAGAGAGAGAGAGAGAGAGAGAGAGAAAGGGAGTTTTTCATTTAGGATCGTATAGCACAATAAGAGTTCCTCCAGGGAACCTGCTTTCATTGAACCCTGGCAAAAGTCGCAAATTGATACCTCTGATGGAGATATGGTAGAACTTAGAGATCCTTCCCCAGGTAGGGAGAGAAGGATCCCCAGAGGGCTCTGTATTGTGCAACATACTGGTAGGTGGGAACCAGGTAAGAGCCACAGGTGGGAGGGAGAGGTACAGAGCTGGGGACGACTGCGAATGTTGACTGAAGGAACCATCACTTCTTAGCTCTGCTGGAGGAAGATGGCTCAGTGAGTACTTGCTACACCTGTGCAACAGGGGGCTGGGCTTCAGCCTCGCCTTTCCTCCAGGAGAACAGAGGGCTACAACAATGTCTGCAACCTCCCATTGCACCAAACTACAGGAGCATGACACTGAAAGGTAGAGACCAGCACTCTCATTTAAGGAATTTTTAAGTTCAAAGTTTAAACAAAAATCACTTTTTTTCTATTATGAACTGAAAAGGGAATTATGACAAAATACTTCTAAACTTTGGGAGATGATAGGTGCTCTACACAAACAATAATATTCGATTAAAATATCATAGGTAATTTAAGCAAAAAAAATACAAATTTAGTTTTCTAATGCTTTTAATAATGGTGGCATTTTTTCAAGTAAAAATGTGAGATGGTGAATAAAGAATTCTACCCTTTTTTGAAGAGAACAACTATTCCTCCACTCTAGTAATTAAAAATGTCAGTTTTTTTTTAATGGAAAGGAGCAAATGCCGTAGTAAAAAAATATTGCCCCAGTGTACTCTGCATGTGGTACTGTAACTCATCAGTTCTCAAAATTATTTGCATACCACGTTATTCTAAAAGAAGTGCATAATCTGAGGGACAGATTATTAGTCATGATATAGGTGAAGTACTTTGTTTCAAATTTCATTTAGGCTATATATATTTAAAGTCTTTTATTTTGCTGAAAAGTAGTTTTTTCCAGCTCTACTGAAGTTTAATTGATGAATAAAATTGTAAGATTATTTAAAGTGTACAACATGAAATTTGCTAAGTAATTTAACTGTTTTTAGGAAACTCTAATTTTGCTGTCGATACCAACATCAACCACACGATGTCACCAGTAACTACAGTACTGTACTGACTTGCCTTGGGGAAGAATTTTAATGCATGCATTTCCCTATAGGTTAAATTATTTTCTATTTTGTTCATGAATTTTCTTTCTATCCATCAATCTAAAAAACATTTATTATTATTTTATTATTATTTTATTATTTATTATTCGTTTATACCTGTAGTATGATTCCCAGCATGTACACATTTCTAAGTTTATTTTTAAAATATTACTAAAAAATTTAAAATGTTCTTTCCAAAGATCCATTTACTTATTAACCTTCACATATGTTATGGTGATGTAATTCGAAGGGAGAATAAGAGTTAAGCAAAGAATATATATTGAACACTATTAACACTTTGGTGAGTTACAGAAATAGGCACATTTATAACATACACACACAATACATGGGCTATGTATAGTACACTGTAGACCCAATTAATACTGCCTTCTATAAATCTGTTATGTGGAAGTTAGAAAGGATAGGATACTCTTGCCCCTCAAAATTGTACCAGTCATATTTAATGTTTATTACATAAATACTCTTTTTTGGCAAAACACCAGGTTAAAGTGTTTTAAATGTTAAAATAACATTTAAAATAACATAAAATAACATTTCACCTCTCTTCATGAAGACAAAGTCAGTCTTTTCTACCGCCAGTTCTTTTCACAAATGTATTCTGAATATACAAGGTTAAAAAAATAAACATATTGTGTTGGTAAGACCAACTTTTTCCTTGAAATAGTTTATCATAATATTATGATTAATTATGCAAATATGCTGGAGGCTTTTTTATGGGCATATCAGCCAAATTCCAATACATTAATGATGACAAATACATATTCATTTCCACATTCAGCACATATAGGCCTGTATGCAGAATTCTATTAATTTAACAAATAATAGCATGTAATGACACATTAAAAAGTGAGAAAGTGTGGAGCAAAGCTATTTGACAGAAGCTCATGTAGAAATTCTTTTTATTAGAAATAACCCTAATTTCTAAGGAATTAGATTTACTTTGTTGATTATTCGCTATGTCATTACCAAAACATATTCCAGGGAAGAAAGGATTTTAGTGTATAAGATTGACATAGTATTTATTATTAGCTAAAAAATATCAACTGAAGTTTTATGTTATTGGAATGTATATGCTGCTGCCTTTTAAGGTGTGGGGGAGAGGGAGGGAGAATTAAAAAAGATAATCTTAATCAAATACTTTAATGAGATCTGAGAAAGGAATAAAAATTTCAAATGTTTCCAAATATTTGGCAGAGAAGACATATAGCTGAATTTTTGATCAAACATGCTGGAAGTTTGGCTTTATTTATATCCATCCAAAAAAAGAGAAATTTGCATTTGTATTATAGTTGTCAAAGAGCTATATTTGTGCAAAATGTAGTATATAGTTTTCTTTTTTATCTGTTCCCTGAGGTATTTAAAAATTATTTATAAACAAAAATGTCAACATTTTTAAATTTTGTACATCATTTTTGAGGCCTGCAGGTTGTTTCCAGGATGAGTGGAGGCTCACAAAAACAGCACACGTTTTACCATTGAGGTAAAGTATCTGTGGTGACTGGTCTCTCCATGCTATTTCAGTGCAACACATCAAATTTATGAAATAATCTTATCCCCAGACACCATAAAATATAAGTAGTTATTACCTTTTTTTTCTGTGCAATAAACACTCTCCAATTGGCCTGGCCCTATTTTTAAAACTATCATCATAATAAACTTTAGCAAAATCAGCACCAAAATTTCTAATAAACCTTGACTATGACTACTCCATATACACATTCCTAACACCTTCTAATACACTCCTTTTAACAACAAGATAAAAAAATTAATTTCATATACTTATAAAAACTAAGAAAAATAAATATGAACTTTATAAGCCAATGGTTGAAATAATGGCGAATATGTCATTGTATTCATTAATAAAACCAAGAAAAACTGGACAATGATAATAAGTTCACTTTATAGTGGTCCATTAAATTTTTTTCCACTTGTGTGTTGTGACTGAAGTAGATTTATGTGTGCTTTATTCATACAATAACATCTCAATAGTTTATATTCATTCTAAGAATGTCTTCAGCTAACAAAAATCTTTAACACTGATACATCCAAAGAATGTCTCTAGCTGTGGGTATATCTCTGATGTGTTCTTAGAAGGGCATTTCTTTTTTTCACTATTTGGTAAAAGATGAGGGGTTTTCATAGCTGGAGAACTGCAATACTATAAATATCCAGAGGAAACTGCAAATTATTTAAATATATATTTAGATTTAAAATATGATTTTAGATGTAGATTTTAGGTGTTCATGCACTCTAGGTGAAAATGCTAATTCAAGTCACTCTAACATTTTAAACACAACTTTCCAGTTTATTTTTGTTTTTGAAAAAATAAGTGATTGCTACTCTCATAGTCATATTTATTTTGCTAATTTTTACCATTACTAAGTGATGTCTCTCTAGCCCCAATGTAATGACCTAAAAACAAAATCACAATAATTTTGTTGGGTTCCTATTTTCAGAAAATTTACATAAATACATGCTACAGGCCAATATAGAAACAGAATACTTTTCGCCTGAATCAAGCAGCTTTGGGCAGTGCTGTCCAGTGCTGAATTTTATTTTACTTTGTTTTATTCAGCAAAACTGCAGACTTTTAATATGTGAAAAGTATCATATGAGTTTGGAATAGCTGGACTCTATCTGGAGTAAGTATTGAGAGCAGGAAGAAATGGAAAATACTTAATGGAAATTATGTGTTAGGTTATGAAACAGGAGAATTTGTACCTTTAAATTACAGATTTATGGTTAATGAACGCACAGGAAGCTTCTGCATTGTTAAAACCCTGAGTTGTAAAAATAAAATGACACTAAGCTTAAAAGCTTTATGACAAGTCATCTGACAGTTCTTGATATTTGCTCTGTAATTGGCCAAAATGTGTTTTCTTTCATGACACTCCATTCCAAAGGAAGCACAGATACTTGCAATACATTTGAATAAAAGCACCCATTCACTCAAGGACAGGGATATGCTGTTTCAGAGTATTGAAAATAGGACTGCTGAGTCTTTATATTTTACGAGAGGTGTTGTTTTCTTTAAGACTGGCAGCAAACTTTCAGAAAGGGGGAGTTATGGTGCTGAAATAGATTGGATATGTGTCACTGCTTTGGAAAAGATGGTACACATCAAAACTATTTTCTGTGGAGACCTTCATCATCATTTCCCCCCCACATTTCTCATGTTCCTGTCCCTGAGAGCCAACATATTGGGGAAATCTACTTTTCATTCCTTGCTATTACCTGCTCTGACTTCTTCCCCTTTTAACCTCTTGGTTATGAGAGCTCAGTTACTAAGAAGAAAATGTGAGTGTCCAATTCAATTTTGTTTCAGACTAATCTCTGCTTCACCTTCTTTGGAACCTACCCAGCTTTGCTGGGACTTGAGGGTCTCCTCAAATAGAGGAAATCCCTTGTCCCAAATGAGGCAGGTAAGTAACAGCTTTTGGAAAACCAAAAGTAACCCACAGACTCACCCCTTCAAGCAGAAACTTCTGGATTATTTTGGGTTCCACATAGAAAGATAATTCATATCAAGTGACAACATCAATATGGATGAATTACTGAAATACTAATGACTTCTCTGATTTCATTGGGGTTGTTAACCTTATATCTTCCCCACTTCCTCCAGTTAACTTAGGAAGCCTTAAAGACTTACAGAAGATGAAGATTTGAGGGGGGGTTACAAGGAACGATGGTAGAAATATAAAACTGTTGATAGTATAGAGAAGATAACAAAACTAATACTACTAATAAAATAATGGAAAATGACATAAAATGTTCTTAAAACATGACAAGAAATGCACATGCATAAGCAACAGCTGTATGAAGTAGGATTATTTTGAGATTCTAACTTAAAAAGTTTAGATTTCCTAAAGGTGGGAAAAGTTGAAGAGCCATAAAAGCTTTTGATGAGAGACATTAATGAAGAGAATATTTTGGCTAATGCATTTCCCTGGTCTTGAATTTTACCATTTCCTCACTCTTCATTGTTTGAAGTGATAGGGGTTGGTAAAGGACAGAAAAGAAGGGATGCAGATTTACCCCTGGGTAGGATACTACTCCACCTTCCTCAACAGATAAATACATAGATGGCTACGGTCTTTTTTCATTAATGCTTTTCAGTGCTTGAGAGCAAGATTACGACACATGAAGTATGTTTACAGAACTTTTTTAACAGGGAATTTTAGGACTGGAGATCATCAGAACATTTTATTCAAGAGCACTTGTTAGTAATCAGGGAACTTTCATTCAAATTAAGCAATTCTGATATTCGTGTAAGAGAATGTCATGTAGGGGACTGTGACTTATGTCTAAGTATAAAGGATAAAACTAGGAGATCTCAAAGACAGAATGTCTGTAGGTCAATCATATGTAACCCAAAAGAGACTTAGTTGGCCAACATGCAAGCAGAAAAGCTTAAATGCAAATTATGAAAGGGCTTCCCTGGTGGCGCAGTGATTAAGAATCCGCCTGCCAATGCAGGGGACACGGGTTCGAGCCCTGGTCCTGGAAGATCCCACATGCCGCGGAGCAACTAAGCCTGTGCGCCACAACTACTGAGCCTGTGCTCTAGAACCCGCGAGCCACAATTACCGAAGCCTGTGCACCTAGAGCCTGTGCTCTGCAACAAGAGAACGCACTGCAACGAGAAGCCCGTGCACCGCAACTAGAGAAAGCCTGCGTGCAGCAATGAAGACCCAATGCAGCCAAAAATAAAATAAATTTATATAAAAAAAAACACTGCAACAAAGTATTTGAGTTTCAACAATGAGAATACATTTTAAAAAATATTAAAAAGACGACACTTTTTAAGGAAAGTCATGTTTAAAGATATTAAGACAAGTTTTCACATGTCACTTGTTGAAGAAATGTAATCTTCATCTTACTTGACTTCACATTCTCTAAATTTAACTGTTTAGAAGTCATGTGAATGCCCACAAAGTGGAGTGTCTTAAAATAAACAACATCACACTGATCTCGAAGATACAGATTGCTTATGACGAAGTCTGATGCTGATGTTAGCCTGCTAAAGTGAAAACTGGGCAATGAACAGAGACCAAATTAATCATTTATGTGATTTTAATCAATATTTTGATTTTGATGTGGCTATGTCTCAACAATTCATTCTTCTCCCACCCAAAGTTGCTAAATGTTAAACCAAAGGAGGAACAGTTAAGAGAAACCTGTTGGTTTTCTCTAGTACTTCTCAAGCAGTAATTTTATTTGTACAACTTCTTGAATAAATGGATTTTGCAGAGGAAGCTCTCTTCTCAGTGAATATATTGTGGTGTGTCTTTGCAAATGGTGTGTGTTTTCAGCTGAGAGTTATGCTGATATCTGGTATTTATGTCATTAGGTCCTGGATACCTGATTCAAGTAACACAAAATAGGAACCACTATGGAAAGAGATTTATCAGTAACACAGGAAATTTTAAAGAGTTGCCTTATTTTCTTGCCCTGTATCTGTTAAGTGCCCATTACGTTAAAGATACATGTTTTATGAGAATCACCACTGCTTGAAGATGCTAGTGAACCAATGTCAACACACTGAGAAGATGTAAGTAGAAAGATGTTCTGAATGTTTGCTGCCAACCAGAAAGCCACCAATCCAAGCCTAAGCTCCTGGTATCTTTACACTCTTAAAAAACAAGGCACTAGAACTGAGATTGAGGTCCTTTTAATGGCCACATATCAGTGCTTTGTCTCACCCAATTTTTAAAAATCTTCTTTCCATTTCCAAGTCCTCCTTTTGAATCCTGGTGGATGCTATTTTTTGAAGAGAAATGATACATAAAAACCATGTTTACATTCATTCTATCTGCCTTTCACCAACCAAATATCTGCTGACTGTTAAAAGAACTATAGTCAACTATACAAAGTAATGACAACAGAAATGCAAAACGGCAAGGAAAACAGAGAAAACAAGAGACAAACCAATCTAGAAGAGTTCAATTCTTTTCAGTAGTATCCCTAAATGAGAGAAAATGGTGGGCTTGCAAGTTATAGCTATTTATGAGTTGTGCAACTCAGAAGTAGTAATATGGTAGATGCAAGAAAGGCACACTACATGAGAAAATGGTTTCTTTGGAAAACAATTCTAATAAAGAGGCACAGGCATTGTCACTGAACATGAGGCATAAACACAGATTATTATGCTTCATTTATTTTGCTCTAAGTTAACTAACTGCGGCTAACTTCATAGCCCTACACCTATCATATGGCATGATAATCACCTTTGCAACTACACCGTGAAGGAGAGGGACAGATGCTAGGCTGCTGACTTTACAGAGACTCAGAGGGGCTAAGCATTTGGCCTGAGATGACACGGCCAGAAAGAGGTTATGCTAGCAATTGAGTCCAGGTTTTCTGATTCATAGATTAGAATTCTTTGTATTTTATTGCACAGAACATGATGCATTGTAGCTTTATGGTCTGTGTTGATTATGAGGAAGAATGAGAAGTAGGAGTTTTAAATTCTGGAGTGGCTATTCTCTATTTGCCTATCAGATCCATTTCTCTGCTTGTCTCTGCCTGGTTTGGGACACAGCAGGGCTGGCATTTATGAACTACACCACCAGTCTTCCTCATCTTCTGGCTTCTCCTTGTATTCAGCCATTGGGAGGCACCTTGCTCTGGCACGGTTTTGGCAGTGTCTCTCTTCCTCTAAGATGACTGCTTTTCTCAAGTGCCTCCCACCCCACTCCAGTCCCCACAGGGTTCTAGCTCTAGCTCATAACAGACTCCCCCAGGGGCATAACCACTTCCTCTCTTGCTAGTTGTAAATGCCTCTGCATCCCTTGCTGGTTTCATTAACCCTGCCCTTACCTGTGTACATTGTCTCTTCATTACTTCAAGACACATCACCGTCAAAAATGCACAACTTCAATCTAATCATGAGGAAACATCAGACA
Organism: Physeter macrocephalus; assembly: GCF_002837175.3. Lineage (NCBI taxonomy): Eukaryota > Metazoa > Chordata > Mammalia > Artiodactyla > Physeteridae > Physeter > Physeter macrocephalus. The sequence goes on from NC_041222.1 coordinate 37,542,024, forward strand.
AAACCAAATTGAGGGACCTTCTACGAAATAACTGGCCTTTACACTTCAAAATGTCAATGCCGTGAAAGAAAAAAAAGCAGATTGGGGGAAATATTCACGATTAAAGGAGACTAAAGAGACATGACAACTAAATGCACTGTGTGATCCTGGATGGGACTCCAGAGGAGATTTTTATTTTTTTTGCCATAAGAACATTACTGGGAAAATAGGTGGAATATAAATAAGGTCTATGCATTAGGTAATGGTAATCTATCATTGTTAATTTCTTGATTTTGATGATTTTACTGTGGTTATATGAGATAATGTACTTGTTAGTAAATGCACATTGAAATATTTAGGGAAGTAAAGGAACATTATGTTTTCACCTGACTTTCAAATGGAATAGGGAAAATCAGTAATGCATATGTATATATATATATATATATATATATATATGTATATACACAGAGAGAGAGAGAGAGAGAGAGTAGAAAAGCAAACGTGATGAAGTGTTCATTGAGAAATCTGGATGAAGTGTACATTAGGAGTATTTTGTACTATTCTTGCAACTTTTCTGTAAATCAGAATTTTTTTCAAAATAAAAAATAACTTTAAAAATCAGGTTTCATTTCAAGAATTCTAGCTGAGTGTACAGTCTCATTCCTTCCAAGACCCTCACTGATAAGGATTCTAATCTCCATGTTAACTGCTGTCTACTAAGAAATGATGATCCCACCATTCAACCTGTCATTGCTTCAGAGCCACATGAGCATCATGGTGAAGTGATGGTGAGAAGAAAAGATGGCCACCTAGCTCATCAGGTCTAAGAGGGGGGAAACCAGCAGGAGAGTGGTCGAGGTACTTCCCAAAGCATTCAGAGCCCTATCTCTGCTCTCAGATAGGATTCACAAACAAATGGAAATCTACAGATTTCTTGATATTCATGGCATAAAGTGTATCATGTGATGTCATGTATTACATACATAAAAATTAATTCACACACGCACATAAAAGATTGCAGGGGTCACAGCACATAATGAAGTCTTTCGCTTAAGTTCCTACTCCATTGGATCTAACTTTGAGATACCAAGAGTAATATTTTAGCAGATCCTTATAGATAAGATATGGAGTCATACTTAACATATAATTGGGTGTACAACAGGATAGCAGATTAGAATATGAAACAGTTTGGGTACAGTAGGTTTCACTGGCTCAAGGATAGCAGAGTCAAGATTACTAGTGATTTGGAAGACACCGCCTTAACCAAATGATCCAGGAGAATACAATCAGCAATATGACATATTGACATCATGCACCAGCCTCTGGTATAATAAACTGACGATGACACAATATCACTTTTGTGATATTCTGGCCAAAAATGCATATCATCAATCTATTCAGGAAGAAGCATCAGTAAACCCAAATTGAGTGACATTCTACATAATACCTGACCAGCAATCATCAAAAGTGTTAAGGTCACACAAGACAAGAAAGACTAAGAGACCATCACAGAATAGAGAGGCACATCAACGAAATGAAATGTGGGATTCTGGATAGGATCCTGGAAGAGAAAAAGGACAATAGAGGAAAAGCCTGTGAAATTTGAATAAGGTCTGTAATGTAGTTAATAGTATTGTATCAATGTTAATTTCCTGGTTTTGATCACAATACTGTACTTATATAAATTGTTAACATTAGAGGAAGTTGGGTAAAGGGTTTATGTGAACTTTCTGTACTATTTTTGCACCTTTCTGTAAGTCTAAAATGATTTCAAAATAGAAAAGAAAATATTACCAGGAATTCATTCTTCCTAATAAAACTATTACAATTCTATCTTGAGTGTTTCCAATTTTGTGCACAAACATGGCACATTAAGTCTAAAATATTATTTTATACCAGGCATAAAAGGTTTCAGATTTTAAACTCATATTCATTTAGTTGGTAGTTACAGACAGAAGTCAAAGCATGATTCTTTAGGCTCATAGTATTCATGTGAAAATAAGATATTTACTTTTAGTACCTCTCAGGGGAATGTGGTACTTTATTCACTGTTTCACCTGATATTTCATTCCTCTTTTTGATTGCCATTTAGAACAAGAGATAGAAAGACATACAATGCTGGGAGGGGTAATTTGAGCAAAAATAGTCTATTTCTCACATTTCTGGAAAAGACTCAATGAAGGCATCCCAGGGGGTTGGAGATTTCCACTTCTTTAATTTGATTCTAGCGTTTCTTCTGGTTCCATCCGTCGGAAGTATGTAGAAGAGCATGGTTTATTCTCTTATACAAGAATGGAAAGGAAATTGCATCTATTGTAGGCAACATCATCTTTAATTTGACTCAGGGGCTGAGGTATAATAGCTTCATATATCTGCTCCACAGATTGAAAGCTAAGACCATTGCCTCATACTGGATTTCAGGCCTAATCCTAATAACAGATGTATTTTCAGACAGCATCATGGCAAACGGTGCACATTTCCATGGCTCTGAGAGGATCATGTAAGAGAAACTGAAGACTGCATGTAGGAAGGAAACATTTATGTGTCTTACTTTTGATTTTTAGTGGGGCAAGTAATTTAAAAATTATATGTGAGTTTTGGTAAGCATTGATACCATCTTAGCAATATTGAAACATATTTAGGTTAAATTCACATATTATTAGACACATTTCAAAAGGATGACCGAGATCTTTTGGATCTACTTTAAGATTTACATATATATATATATACACACACACATATATATTCTTAAATCTATGAATAAACAATCCTAATCATAATTTCCCCCTAACATTTTCAGTTCAATAAACTGCTTTGGAGTTGACTGTGATCAAGGCATAGCAATTGTTAATATTGTTAATATGTGGAGCCACAGTGCTCTTTGACATGCTTTGTATAGGATAACATTCTTATGTTGCTAGAAAATTTAAGGGATTGTGCCACAATCCTTTACACTGTACCTTGGATTCTGAGTGCTTTCATTACCAAACTCACAAGTACACAATAGATTAACAATATCTTGCACTTGAAGCTGGTAGAATTTGAACTTGGTAGACTAGCCTGTAAGGGAAATAGCCAAAGGATACTTCTAGAGATAGATTTTTACTCTTAAATGACACTCCATGAGGTTCCCATATGTCAGTGAAGAATAGTGAATAGAAATGGGTGAACTGTAGAGGAAACGAATGCTCCAATTCTCGTAACATTTTTCAAATACTTTTGCTATAATTTTCTTTGAGACACGTGAATTTCAAGCAGGATTCACTCCATATGACAATCCAATATTAATACATTCAAATGGGATTTTGTGAATGGTTTGCAATGTGGTTGTATGTAATTTACATGGAATTCTTAAATCTTTCCTTAGTGTCCCTGAAAGTCCCAACTTAGCCACTTTCTGTACGATCTTGAACAATGCCTCTAAAGAAGCAGGTCTTGGTTTCCTCATAAACAAGGTAAGATAATAGTATTACAACCACTTCATGGAAATGTTATGAATATTTCAATATTGCTATCAAGGTGCATTAATCTCTTTAGTGGGAAGATGACATAGAAAACCAGAATATTACTATTATTATCCCCTCTAGCCTGAGCGAACTTTAGCCCAAAGGTCCTGTCTTTGTATATATAACTCCAGTCTGAAAGATCTAGATTTGTTTTTAAATTTTAACAACTTTCTACTCTATCAATAATGTGCAAAGTCAAAGGTGAAACTGTGGCTATATTAAAAATAAAAAATAACTCACAGAGAAAAAAGGAGCCAAGGAAAGATGGTGGCCAAGGATATTGGGAACAGGTTTCACGGGCCACAGGTAGGCAGGCTGGCACCCAGTGTCTTCACACAATACCAGCCTCATTTTCACATTCTGGCAGGAGCAGCTCTGAAGTGTCTGCCTATCACTAATTTCTGCACCTTGGATCTGGGGAACCCATGTCTGAAGACTTATGCTGTCTCTTTCAGGGTTTTAGAAGCCACTACTTGGTGTTCTGGTGTAGAAGGTAAATAAAATGGTTTGTTCAAAATATACAAATATGTAGAAAATATGGTTTATAGAGATCCTGTACCTTGTGTTTTTCAACATAGTAGTAATTTCATATATTCTGACCCACTAGCCCATGGTGGTTATCAAATTCCATGCTCTGAATTTGGAAAATATGACTACCAAATATTACATTTTAAAGTTGACAACCATGCTCCAATTCAAGAAGCTGAAGTCTTAATTAAATGGGTCAGTCACACTCTCCCCAAAATTTTCTTTTAATAATTGTTACTAATAATGACCACTTACATGTGTCTGCTTTTAGTGAACTTCCTCCAAGGGGGACAGCAGACAAGTGCTCAGATGCTTTCTAGAGCTCAAGTCTCAGAATAACTGGCAAGTAACAAGTCTTTGTTTTCTAGTGGAGTACAGTTGACACATAGCATTATATTAGTTTCAGGTGCATAACATAACTGGAAGTTTGTACCTTTTGACCCCCTTCACCCATTTTCCCTGCCTCCACACCCTACCTCTGGCCACCATCACGCTGTCCGCTCTACCTATGAGCTTGTTTTTTTGTCTGTTTGTTTCATTTTGCTTTAGATTCCACATATAAGTGAGATCATATGGTATTTGTCTTTCTCTGTCTCTATCTTTCTAGAGCTCAACTCCCTGGATAACTGGCAAGTACCAGTCTTAAACCTTACATAAAACTACATTACGACTCAAACTTGCACAGCTCCTGAAGAGAGGTGTGGCTTGCAGATTCTAGTTGTTTCCCCTTCTAATTTCTTTTCAGCACTACGTTCTTACCTACTTCAATTGTATTGCCATGGTATTTTCACAGTCTATCTCCCTCAGTAGACTGGGAACCCTGGAGGTCATGTATGACTATCCATTCACTCCATACGAGGGTGTGCTGAGTGAGGGAATGAAGGCAGCTTATGATAAAAAGTGAATCTTTTTATCAATGCTGAATAGCATTTCCCAGCTCTCACAGTCACCTGCTCCTGCTTAGGCTCAACTGGATATCCTTTGAATCTGTAGGCACACAAACTGGATGCAGCTACCTGAGGAGCGGCCACGAAAGAAAAGGTAGCTTGGTGGGATGTTATAATTCAAAGGCAGTATAACATTAATCAAGATGTCCACATTATATGAAAAATAAACTAGTTAAAAATAGCAATTATGTAAATATTAAGGAAAATATGTACCCCTTGATAAAAGAGTAGAAGCAGGTCTGATCATCTGCCAACAATGGTTTGCTCTGGAGGGTGAAACTAGGTGAAAATAGGTCATTTTAATTTTGTTTGAGTTTTAATATTTTTAAAACTTTGTATAAAGGTTATCACATCTTAAGTTCTAGAAACTTAAAGTTTATAGGAAAATATAACATGGTCCAATAAATGTTCCTAATATGAGTAATCTGAAAGATATCAAGCATGGTGTTTTCTTCTTGTTAATAAATCAACACCAAAACTAAAACTAAGGAGCAAGAGTGAATTCTGGTCTCTATGCGTCTATGTGTTGCAATTTGTACACTAAAGCTACTTGAGTTGTGAGGGATGTCACAAAGAGTTCTCTGGCATTACCATAATTAATGACAAAGTTCTAGAAGGCTGTCTTAACAATGACAGTGGGACCTTCCATCAAAGCACAATCCTCTCCTTAGTACAAATCACATATATCGGGTGTATTCATATATCTGAACACATTAGTGTATATTAGATGAGATGTTTTCAGCTGCAAGTTACAGAAACCTTGTCTTAAATTGGCTGAAACAATTAAAAATTTTACTAAGTCACTTAAAACATCCAAAGGCAGGCCAAGTGCAAGGCACAATACCATTAGGATTGAGGCTGTTCTCTTGGCATTGCCCTCCTCTGTGTGGAAGGCTTGTTTCTCAAGTTGGTGTTCTGAATGGTTTCAAGATGGCTGCCAGCAGCAACTGGGGCTACCTGCCTCCTTACTCATGTCTGTGGCAGGACAAGAGAACCTCTCCCCCATGTATGGGATAAAAGTCCTTCCTATCAGTTTATTAGGGCCAGTAATGATGTTAGAGAGTGCCCTGTGATGACTGGCTTAAGCTTAGTTTCTGGGGCCAAACTCAGGCAAAGGGGAGGGGTTTGTTTGATTGATTTAGACTCTGGATGGGAATAAGATCAACTTTGCTTGAGTCTTCTGTACTAATGGGGTAAGAGTTTGTCCCTAGGGGGGAAAAAGTAGAGTAGGCTGCGGTTCTAGCAGACAGAAGAAAAGGGGGCAATGGGTAGGCAAGGAACAGTATGTACTACATGGTAGTATAGTCATGGTAGAAAAAAAAATCAAGATATGAGTCAGAACTCCCCAAAATCCATTCCAGGTTTTGGCTTTAACAAACCATTTGACTGGAAGAAAGTCACAAAATTTCTGGGTTTCAGCTATTGTAGTAATAGCAATCTGTTGCAAAAATATTTCTACGGCCCATTCAGCTCCATTATCAGATTGTTACTCATTGATTCCCTCCCTTCCCCCATCCTGGCCGCATGCTCTCCACCACACAAAGCACCCACTACAGCATATAGGTAAATACTTTTAACGGAATGACTTTCCCGGTGATTTTTTTCCCATTTATCTCATGGCAGATCAGCCAATTGCTATGACCCAGCAAAGCAAAACAGTGTGTGGTGCAATTATCTGGGAAATATAAGACCATCTACGCCATCAGATAATGCAGGGAAGGGCGGGCTTTGTTTCCTGAACAACCTGCCTGGTCACCGTGATGGTCCCCAAATCCTCAGATAAATGGACAGGCCTCCACTTTCCTTAGGCTACATAACTCCAGCTCTTTGTGAATCAGGATCAAACTCCTTGCTGTGGAGATAAGATCATTTATGCCACATTTTAAAAGCAAGAGTTCCTTTTGAAAGGCTCATTTTACTCTTTTAGTGCCATATGACACTCTTTTACTAACCCAGAGGGTCCTAAGACCTACAGCAGAGGCCCTTGTGTTTCTACAATAGCATATACCAATAAAATAAGTATAAGATATAAGTGAATAGAATTCATATAATGCTTCTGTCTTCCCACAAAGAGTTTCAGGAACTTACAGAAATCATTTCAACAAAAGCCTTCACATTGATGACTCTACATATATGTTTAAATTTCTAAGAATAATTAGTTTTTAATCTGTATAAAAATTACAAGGGCAGAAAGTAATAAGACCACCAATTTGTAATGGAAAACTTGATCTCAATGAAAGTGAATTAAAAACTTGCAAATACACACAAATAAAGAGCCATTGATATTTTATGACTAAACTAATTAAAAAAATCACCAAATACATTAAAAAAATGCAAACACACAATGCCTAAATTGTGGAATCAGGTGTAAGAGCTTGTGTGGTGACTTGTCTTGAGAAATTTCTGCTGGGCTTACAGATGCTAATACCTTCTTATTTTCCCACGCTGACATCATATGCAAACTACCATGTCAAGAACACATTTGCAGAATACATAAGTAGTGGAATGAAACATTATTAGTTCTTATTTGCAGTTGCTGCCAACCCCTGAGCCCAGGCTCTAATTGGAATTACAGTGAATTTGAAAGCTGTGTCCACTCCAGGATCTGAATAACATACACAGAGCTGCCATCCAAGACCCAAATTCTTTCAAAATACATACTTCTAAAAACTCAAAGTTAAATAACAACCCTCTGCTTCATGACTTGACAGATGCAGAGTTTTAAAGAAATTTTAACAGTTGTGAGTTCAAGTCTTTGCTAAATCATGTGTGCATCTTTTTAAGCAATAACAGATTTAAAATGGAAATGTATACTTGTATTTATTAAGGTTTTATTTCCCTTTGATCAAAAGTAATTTTTAAAAAGCCGTTGGTTTCTGGATTCTTCTCCATGAGCAAGCTCCCACTTTAAACGTTTCCTGATTACTGGCTGCTTCTCAGGCTAATAAAAGCCGCTAAATCACTGCTAGGACAAAGGTCCCCACTGTGGTGCATAAAAAAGAAGATTTACAGTCATATGCTATGCTGAACAGCCTTGTCAGGGCAACACAGTGCCCTGCGTCTGTGACAGGCTAAAACAAACCACACGCCAGATCTGATTTCAAACTTACATAAGAGGCCAGCGAGGCTGTAGCCTCAGTGCTTAGGAGAATAAACTGGATTGGGAAGAGGCCATGAGGGAGGATGAGTGGAGACCAAGCTGTACAATTAGCATGTGCCTAGTTTTAATGACTGATTTCCTCAGATAGCCAATTCCCAATGTCAGTTTGCTCCTTTGCCCATTTTTCTGTCAAACTCCTTCTTTGCTCACCTCTTTTGCACACAGACACACTCGCTATCACACCTGCCACAAACACCACCCGACCACTGGGGTAACTGTATCGTATTTGGCTATATTAACGACTATAGAAAGGAGATGCCAGGTAAAGTTCTAGGATGACAAGATCTCTTTTTAGTGGGGACTGAATTCGTAATACCATCTTACTAGCAAAGAAAGCAGGGGGTACACTGCTATGGCCTTGTGCTACCAAATAGTCACTGGTCATCTGAATTTTCAGGCTAGTATTTCAACTATCTTTCCACTTCTACTGGGACCTTTGTATTAATTCATTCCTCAACAAACAAACAAACAGAAAGCTGGTATTGAAGCTATGATCAGATAAATGCTTGTGAAAACAGAGAGTGGATTACTATTCTTCTTTTTTTTTTTTTAAAGTTATTCAAATTGCATCTGGAAGAGGCTGGACCTCAGGTAGCTCTACACTCCCTTCTAAGGTTTAGCCGAGGCTAAACAGGGCTGGCTGTGCCTGCTCATTATTTATGCAGCTTCCAAACAACAAATGCCTGCAACTGTCCAAAAAGAAATGAAAGAGCCCAGGTGCTTCAGTGAAACATACCTTTCCCTGATGTAGGATAGGAGGACACACACAAAAAGCAATGACGATTGGGCCCAACCTGAGCTTCTTGGGTTGCAACTGTACAGAAAGGAAGGAAGTCCAGTTCAAAATGCAAATACACCGCACGAGGCGTCAGGAGGCCCAGGTTCTAGTGCTGGTTTAGATGCTAACAAGCTGGGTCATCTCGAGCAAATCACTTAACTTCTCTGGTTCTCAGTTGCCTCACTTTTGCAATAAAGAATTTGATCCAGATCAGCAGTTCTCAAACTTAAGCGCAGGTCAAGATGGATAACCTACAGGTCTTACATTAAGCACAAATTGCTGGGCCTTATCTCCAAGGTTTCTGATTCAGCAAGTCTCGGGGTGGGGGAGTGGTGTGCCTGGGAATTTTCATTTCTAACAATTTCCCAGGTGATGCCAATGTTTTGGGACAGAGAACCACTCTTGAGAACTACTGAACTAGATGATTCCAAAGGATCTGCAAGTTCTGAAGGGCTACACATCATTTTACGGTAGCTCTAAGCAGTTGCATGTTGTTTGTGCCTGGGTCAAGAGAACTAAGGAGTGGTCATAACTCAGCCTCCTGTGTTTTTAGTAGAAAATCACAAGGTTCCAGTTTTCATTGAAATCATTTGCTTGATAATTAAAACAGAAGGTGATGACAAGTGTCCCCCTGAAAGTGCAAGATGAATTTTTTTTAAAAATTGGCAATGTATCCATCATAGCCGTACAAATTGACTTGCAAAGACACAGCTGGAAATTCACTTGTTGATAAATTCATGTTGATAGACTGTGCTCTTTTTATCTATTTCTTGCATTTAAAATCATGTCTGTTACATACATTTCAACATAGTGATTATAGTTAATAATACTGCATTATATACTTAAAAGTTGCTAAGAGAGTAGATCTTAAATATTCTCACCATGGAAGAATAGTGATTAAGTGATGTGATGCAGGTGTTAGCTAGTGCTATAGTGGTAATCATTTTACGATATAGAAGTGTATCAAATCAACATGTTGATTTGTATGATGTTGCACAATTGTGCACAAACTTTCCGCGTGTCAATTATATCTCGATAAAGCTGGAAAAGATAAAGATAATAAAATAATAATAAAGTAAAATCATGTTTGGTACATAAATTTGATAATCACTGTTGAATAGGACTCTAGTTCTTGGTAAATAAGTGCTGGTCTGTGTAGCTGCTGGTAAATCATGTGACGTTAATTCTGGTTCTAGTGCTCTTATTGACAAAATGTGACCATAGAGAAGTCATTTCACTACTCTGGGTCTCAAAATTCTCATCTGTCAAATAAGAACATTCTTGCCTAGAATGAACAATATTTGTTTATGATTCTGGATTTCCACATATGTAAGTACGTGAAATGTAGATCTGTTTCAGAACCGAAATATAAATGAAAAAAGAGACAAACTACGTAAGTTCCATCTGGTAGCTGTAGATTCAGGGATAAAAAAATAATTGTTTAGGGCTTCCCTGGTGGCGCAGTGGTTGAGAGTCTGCCTGCCGATGCAGGGGATACGGGTTCGCGCCCCGGTCCGGGAGGATCGCACATGCCGCGGAGCGGCTGGGCCCGTGAGCCATGGTCGCTGAGCCTGCGTGTCCGGAGCCTGTGCTCTGCGGTGGGAGAGGCCACAGCAGTGAGAGGCCCGTGTACCGCAAAAAAAAAAAAAATAATACTAATAATTGTTTAAGCCATTTTCTTTCACCAGGACTACCCAGAATTGCTTCTGTTTGCTCCCTATCCCTCTGTAAAATCCTCCAACAGCTTCTTGCTTCTCTCAGAATAAAGTCCAAATTCCATATTCAGGTTCCTACCCTTCACCAACCCCATCTGCTTTAGATCATGTTCCCATGGCTTCCTAAACTCTACGGTGACCTTCTTTCTGATCCTTGAACTTGCCAAGTTGGTTTCCTCCTCAGGGCCTTTGTACCAACAGCACCTTCTGTCTGAAATGCTCTCTGGGTTGAGTCCTTCCTTTGATTCAGATCTTTGGAGAGACTGTCCATGACTGCCCAATCATATCATCTCACGTCAACTGCACAGCACTTGTTACTGGCTATTTTTCTTGTTGGATATTTATATCTTCATTACCTGTGTCTGTATCCATCTCCTCTGGAAAATGTAAGTTCTGTGATGGTGGGAATCCTCTCTCTATAATGGTCACTCTATCCTTAGAGCCTAGCAGGGTGCATGGTGCATGATAGATACTCAATATATTCATGGATAAATGATATTATAAACATGATATAGGAGAAATTCTTTTGCTCTGTATAGAAACGTGAGCCTACATTAACCTAGCTAAACATGTGTATTGAATATACTACATGCTAGGCATGTAGTGTAAGTATAAATAAGTGCCTTATTTATTAATACATCATCATATTTCACATTTTACAAATGAGGAAATTGAAGCAGAGAGAAGTTAACTGACTTGCTTAAAGTCAGAGAGCCAGTAAGTACATGGTCAGGATTCAAACCCAGGTTGTCTGTTTTCAGAATAAGTGCTCTTAACCATTATGATATGGGTAGTAAAATGAGGCTCTTAAGATAAGTCCCTTCCTCACCAGCCCCCCTCAAATCCATGCCAAATGACTACCCCATTTATGCTTAATCACTTCCACTGATGAGATTCTCACTACTTCAGAATCAGCCCACACTGAAAGCACTGATTTCTGCCTTATTCTGTGATCCCAAATTTTTCCCAATGTTCCCTCCACCCCTTGGTCCCAGTTCTACTTCTTGAGGCCTATAGAACAAGTTTAATCTCTCTTCCACATGGCAATCCTTCAAGTTTTGGAAGCTACTTAGCATTGCCTCCACAAATCTTTTTTTTGCTAATCTGACCATCCCTTGTTCTTTCAATGGCCTCCTGCATAGTGGGACTTTGGCCCTCTTACTACCCTCGTTGCTCTTCTAGTTTATATCCTCTAAAAATCTGGTCCCAGCATTGAATACAATATTTTCCTTATGGTCTGGTCAACATAAAAGAGCGAACAAAGTTTCTCTATCATTATTAATAATTCCATTAATGAATGTTATTAACAGAATTTATAAATGGAGATTAACAGAAAAAATAATAACTTCATTGATAGCCAAAACACTTAGTGATTCCAACTTTTATATGAAAAATTTAATTCACTTGAAATTTCTATTTTGTAATGTGGCAAATTCTCTTTTCTTTATTGTGTAACTTTGTGTTAAGACCATACTTTAGTTTTTAAATAAAATTAATTTCTCAAGCAAGTTAGTCATTGAAAAGTGGCTCCCATGACAAGATTTCCTCTTCTAAAATAGTGTTGCCTCAAACTATGGGTCACTGTCTAACAGTGGGTTGTAAAATCTTCTCAGTGGATCATATGTTTTGTCTCAAGTTAGAAACTTATTATGAGGAATGTCAAAAATATAGAATAGTGGACAAAAATAACATAATGAACCAACATGTGCACACCACCCAGCTTCAACAATTATCATTTTATGGCCAATCTCATCTCATTTTATACCTCACCTAATCTCTCTCCTCCTGAATTACTGTGAAACAAATTCCATGCATCATATAATTTCATCTAAAAATAAGAAAATATAAGCACTCTTTATTTATACAACTACAAAATTATTATCAAATCTAAAAATAAATTCCTCAGTGTCATCACAGTCATTATTCAAATTTCCAATGTTCTCACAAATATATTCTCTGTACAACCAACATTTAAAAAATTGAAAATAAATTATCAGAGTACAGCACACATAGTAAAGGTAAGCACTATTTTATGACACTTCAGTTTCATCTGTATGCATAGTTTGTGTGTGTGTGTGTGTGTGTGTGTGTGTGCATGTGTGCGTGTGTGTGTGTAATGGGTCATGAGGAAAAATTTTTTAATTTTTGGTCAAAAAAGTTTAAAAAGGCAGCTCTAGATATGTAGCAACATTATTTACCAATATGCTAAAATCTCTTACTGAGCATAGTTCTTACACATGCTTATCTTGCAGGAATGAGCCCTGGACTCGGCTGTTCACTTGCTTTGTAATTGTGGACAAATTGTTGCACATTAGTTACCTCATCTGGAAAATAAGTGGGTGGAACTAGCTCAAGTTTTCCAAATTGTGATGCTCAGAACGATGGCTCCACTGGGTGTAGTATAAAGGTTTGGAAAATGCCGTATACCATTCCCTCAACTTGAAGATTCATAATGCATATTAGCATTTAAGAAGACCCACAAAGAACAGAATCCTATTCTTTTAATATTTAAACCTGTTTTTTTCTCAGGACTTTTTTTTTTTTTTTTTCCCATGACACGAATCAATGTCCTTGGGTTATCTAGTAAAGCCCCTTCTGGTTCTAATGTTCTACATAATTCTGTTGCCTAACCTTATGTGATACTGAAAAGTTAATGTTCTTATACAGGAAAGGCATTGCTTTCATTGGAGAAAGATACCTGTGAAGAAACAAACTGCATAGCCCTGAACTTGGTTGTGAGATTTATACCTCAAAGAGACAATTGCTTTTTTCCAGAGTTGCACCATGGATTATCCCGTGGATTGAGACAGTTATCAGGGCTTGGGGACATCCAACCGATGGTGATTGTTGCTGTGTGCCCTGGAGCGTCCAGCAGACAGCCTGCCCACACTGCCATGCTGTCGCTGCTTGCAGAGTCTGCTGCTAACTCCAATTGTCAGGCTTGTGCTTCCTCCAAAGTTTGTTTTGTAACAACCCTGTCAGGTTTACTGCATCCAGGCTGGCTTGTTTGCCTGCTCTGGCTTCCCAGAGATTTCCATTCTGGAAACAGTACTTTAATATGCCTTTAACAGTATTCTGTCTTCCTAGGCTACAACTGGGCCACCCCGTGGCCAGTCTGTATTTCAAGAAACAGAAAAAGAGAAAAAGTTTTATTTTAAATGTATTTTGAATAACAGCCAAGTTCTGTGCACGAAAAAATCTTCGGTAGTTCTATCATATCAATTAAAAAATATTCATGTTGTGAAAAGCACTCCACAATAAACTTTTGAAAATCAAACAACAGGTAACCACTAACACTTTTTTTCAGGAAAAACGTTTTGTGTTGCAATTCCTCTGAGAGATATTTATATACACCATGGATACTCCTAAGAGTAAACCAAACTAAATTATCTACTCTAAGTCTCTAATTACATTGATACTTTTAGATGTGGAAACTTTCAACAATGTGAAAATAAATTTAATTTGCCTCAGTGGGCATGCTTTATCTCTAGATCAGCATTGTACAACAGAATTGTATACAAGCCACGCATGTAATTCAAAATTTTCTAGTAGTCACATTTAAAAAAAAAGGAGAAGGAAACAGGTGAAATTTAAATAATATATTTAATTTCACCCAACATAGCCAAAATAGCATCATTTTAACATGCAAGCAACGTGAAATGTATTAATGAATTTATTTAGGAGATAATTTACATTTTGGGGGTAGTCTTCAAAATCCATGTGCATCTTAGACGTGTAGAACATGTCAATTTGTACGAGCCACATTTAAGTTCTCAACAGCCACATGTGGGAGTGGCTGCCATGTTGGACAGTGCAGCTCTAAATGTTCATAGAAGAGAGAACGTCTAACAGGTATTTATTCTTTAGGCTGCCCTTTAGATTTTGCTGTGTATGACCAGCATATGGGATTGCCCTGACAATTGCTTTCTTCCAGAGTAGTTATATAAGAAGAGAAGAGAAAACAATTTGAAGTGACAGCCTTTTCTGTCAAATGTACCATCAAGTGGTAATTGAAAGGTGGAAGGGACCAAAGTTAGCATTGTCCAATTAAGAGGAAATTGCAGACAGCTAGAGATAAAAACTACTTCTCTTCCATTAGAAACTAGTAGAAAAGTAGTTCTCAACCCTGGCTAGGCAAAAAGACCACTGGTGGAGCTTTCAAAATTTACAGTTACCCAAGCCCTACCCCTGATCTGGAGTGGTTAGGGCTGGAAAAGGGTATATTTCTCAAAAGTGAGTTCTGTTCTTTACTGCCATCTAGATGGGTCATTCTAAGTACTTTTCTTTTTATCATGTTTTAAAAGCATATATTTTTTTTCTACTTGGAAAAAAAACCTCAAGATCAAAAACAGATTCTGCCTTTAAACCATCAAAGGAATTAACAGTGGGAAGATATAAAATATTTCAAAATACTTAAGAAAATATTGATAACTGTGTTTTTTGAATTGGCGGTTATATAACAAATCGGTGAAATTACTTAGTGTGGCCAGAAGGGAAGGGAATTAGAAACAGCACGTGCTCTTACAGTGGAGGATCAGACAGTCTTAAAGGATGCGGATGAGAATGTGAACATGCACAACTTCAAAAGTCTTTAAATACTGAAGCCATTTAGTCCAGTATTCCCATTCTGGTGTAGTCAAAGACTTAAAGAATTTGAGATTTAAATAAAGGACTGAAGTAGCACTATAAACAACAGATTTTATTTGAAAGAATATGAATATTTAATAACGGTGCAATTATTAAACAAATATGATGTCTCCATTATCCATAGTACGGGCTATGATGCAAGTTTATGAAAAATAACTAAGATCATGGAAAAAATCCTTAGAATATTTTAAATGGAAAAGTAGGATAGTGAATAGGATACTAAATTTGTTTACAGTATAATCTCAAATTTAAAAAAACAAAGTATATAACATATGCATAGAAACAAAGGCTGGAAGAAATTTCACCAGTATAAAATTCACCAAGGTGTTCATTAATTTTTGTTAATTTTTTCTTCGAATGTTTCTGCATTGTCCACATTCTCTGCAATGACTAGTTATTACTTTTAAAGCTGACATTACTTTCAGGGTAGCTGCCATGTGCCTCTCCAGGGAGCAGGAGGCCACAGTGTCAATGGCGGCCCCAGAGTGGTGCAGTGCACCGTTTGTATAGCTGTAAGCAGCAGCTCAGATTATGTTGTAAATCCACTTATTCTAAAAAAATAAATTGCAAAATAGGAAACACTAAAAAGAATTAATCTGGACAAAAAATACTGAATTCCATGGGATAAAGAAAATCTTTTCTAACCAGAAAGCTCATTTCCAGTATATGGTTTCCCTGTGTTATCCTGGAATTACATATTTTTAACACTTCTCAGCCAACAGAAATTGCTGTTTCAGTGAAGCTGAAGTTGTGAAAATACTTTCTAAATATAAAAAGACAAAACTAACCTGTTATCTTCATAAAGGTAATACCATTTAGTGCAAAAAGTAATGTCTGGGAGAAGACAAGGTGATGGCAAGAAAAGTCACAATAACAACAGCTAACTCATACACAACAGCTGATTGCCCCCTCCCCTCCAACCCTGTCTACCACGGTCATCCCAGTATTGGTAATGCTATTGCCCTGGGTGTTCATGCTAAGTAAATAAGGAGTCATCCTTGCCTGATCTCTCACAGCCTACATTCAATCCACCAGCAATTCTCTTGGTTCTTTCTTTAAAAAGTATATTGGACACTCAACATTAAAAAAAAATTAAGCCATTTTCAAAGCTACATTTTTGGTCCAAGTCACTCTACTTTGTAACCTGGATTATTAAACTAGCCAGCTAGCTGGTCCCCCTGCTTCCTTACTTGCCTTCTTTCAGCCTATTCTCAGCATCCAGAGGGATGCTTTTAAAATGTAGGTCAGATCATATCAACTCTCTGCACCACCCTGGAATGGATTCCCATTTTACACAAGATAAAACTAAGTCCTGTACAATGGTGTACAAAGTCCTATGTAATCCTGGATTATAGGAATCACTGCCTCTCCTCCCCCTATTAATTCTTTGACCTTATCTCCTTGCTCACTGCTGTTCATTTAACACATCAGGTGTTCTCTCACCTCAGGGCTTTTGCTATTCTTTCTGCTGGGATGTTTTTCAGCAGATATCCACATCCCTCACTCCCTCACCAACTGGAGATCTTGGCACAAATTTCACCATTTCAGTGAGGCCTCCCTGACCATCCTATTTAAAATCACAAGCCTCTAGGGTCTACTATGAGAATTTCCCACATCAGCTGTGACAAACCTTTTCTAATATTGGTTCTTCCCTCCTAATCGTATCTCCTTCACTGTCAGCAGAGGATCTTTTGTCCTTTGTTAACTGACAGGTTTGTGTTTAAAAAATGATTAAAGAAGACAGTCTAGGTGATACAAACAAACTTTACTTAATACTTCATGAAGTGGATGGTCTCCATTTGGAGAACTGCTAGATGGGGCAGAAGGCAGGAGGCTTTTATAGGATAAAGAATAAAGAACAAGGAGGAGAAAAATAGAAAATATCTGATTGGCTGAGGCCTCAGAGTCAACCTCGTTTGGGGTGAGAAGGAACAAAGAAATAAGTATAGAGCCCAGAGTGTTTGGGATTAGCTGACTGGATATACTGAGTTTCTGGTTAAGGGGAACATTTACAGGGTCATGAAAGTTATCAGGGTTTTGGATTGCTGACCTGGTACCCCTGGCATGAGTGGCTCCATCTTGGGTCTAGAAATTTATTTCAACATTTGTAATTATTAAAGCTTAGCTAACCTATCTTCTTTCCTCTGTTATCTCTATATCTTAATATGCCTCACCTACCCTTCTTCTTTCTATTCTTCTTTCTTCCAAGGAAGATAAAAACTTCTTATTTAAAGCCATGCTCTATGCCCATGCTCAAATTCCATCTCTTCCTCCCTTTCCCTGGGCCGTGTTTCACAGGGATCTCCTCTCATACGTATTTTCTTATGGTTTTCATCCTTTCTACCAACGTACATACATACATAGATCTCTCCTCTTAAAATAAACCAAGACTATCCAACAAATTTTGATCCTGATATTCTTCTTTGCTTACTCTCATTGTCAAAATTCTCAGAACATAGCCTTTTCCTCTATTTTTATCACCAGTAATTCACTCACAAGAGATTTAAGACCAATCCTAAACCATCTGAATCTGAACCTGCATCTCTAGGTGTGGGTTCTGATGACATGCATTAAACAAAAACAACAACCACCATCAACAAATCCACAGGTGATTCAAATGCACAGCTGGGCTGAGAACCACTGTCTCAGCTCCTAGAAGTCTGTCTGTTGTGTCTCAGAATATTTTCCCTCCAGGCTTGTCAGTGATTAACCTTCTAATCACTAAAGGCAGTAGCTTTTTCTCAGCTCTCTTCTTCCCTGAAACTTGCATCAATGTATGATGCCACTGATTATGCCCTCTTTCTAACCACTCCCCCAACTTTTTTTTCACTTGCTTCTGTGACAGACTACTACACTATTTCTTTTCTTTCTTGCTGCATCCTTTGTTAGCACCTCTTCCTCCTGCCTCCTAAATGAAGACAATCCTGCACGGTTCCTACCTCAGCCTTCATCTCCTATCTCACTATATCCTTTATCAGAAATAGCAGCTGCTTCAGCAGTTTCAACAATGACTGCCCTGAATATGATTCCTCAGACTCACATATCTCGTCTTCTAGGTGTAAACCCAAATTTCTACCATTTTCTCACTGCAACGTCAAATCTACCATATCTAAAATCAAACCCATTGTTGTTCTCCATAGTCCCAGTTTGAAACTTATAAGTCATTTTTAAACTACTCTCTACAGATTGTCTCCAATAATCAGAGGCCAAAGCCCACATTTTCTCCTTCTGCCATGTCTTTGTCTCTTTTTTTTTTTTTCTTCCTATAAGTAGGAAAATTCTCATTACTACCATTCTCCTGGATCAATACAACAACCTGTAAATATCTTTCTGTTCCTAGTTCCTCTCTCTCTCTTTTTTAATGTCTTTACGTTCTCTTAGATGAATATGTCTGAAACAAAATATTGAATTTGCCATCTCCCTGATTTAAAGCTCTACCGATAATCTATTTATCATTGGTTCATGCTAATGATAATACACATATATCCCCTGAAAAAAGTGATTTTCAGGTAAAATACAAATAACTAAACTCTAATATCCATTTTGCAGGTTGTTTATTCTCATGTTCATTGTAAATCTCTAAAAAGGATGTATGAAGTGTTTCAGAACAGTTGAGCTGGGAACTTTCTTCTCTTTAGAGGAACTGCCCAGCTTAACCAGACTATTTTTCTACAACTTCTCATCCACCTTCTCATCTCTCTGCCTTTACCCTAGCCTGTTCCTCTTCTTAAGGGTACTTTACCTCTTTCTCTGATTTTCAAAGCGTTTTCGCAGGCATTATTATTTTACAAAACCTCTCCTGATCACCTAAATTGGAGAATTGGATTTGTCTATCTATTGGAACAGAGAATGACTTAGTCATGATCATGTTAGATATATTGACTGTGAACATTGACTTGGGTTGTTTCAAAGAGTCCACTGGGCTAGATTTCCTTTTTGAATAAAATAATGGAGAGATTGGATGGGTGCAAAAGTCACTACAGTATTACTCCTAGTAGAAGGAGAAGAGGAGAATTCACATTTTGTGGAGTACATCATAATTTCCAAAGAACTTTTAGTACATTTCCACATTTAAGTGTCACAATTTCCTGTACGGCTAATCCCAGTTTCAAGATGAAGTGAATAAGTTTCTGAGGAGTGAAATGCTGCCCACCCTCCACTCTCCCCATTGCATACAACTAGTTAGTGGCCATGCTGAATGCAACTTCTAAAGATCTGTTTTCAAAGTTTATATTTATTCCTCTGAATGATGGGGAACTAGCTGTGACATCTGCCATCCTTCTGCAGACTGGGGTGGACTCAGCTGATGGAGCTAGCTGGGTGGGGGGAGCCTTCCACCCTCAGGACCCCTGTGCACATTGAGGAGAGAGGCATCTCTGTACCTGTTCCTGCCAAGATGTGCATGGTAAAAAAAAACCCAGGGGAGGGCTGATGGTGATGGGGCCCCGAGTCAAGGACTTCCGTGAGCTACTGTATTTCATGAGAGCTTGTTGAGGCAGAGGTTGGAGGGAGCAAAGTAAGCATGGAGGGAGGTGGGAGATGAGGCTCGGGCTCTGAAGATGAATGGTAATTTACCCCAGAACTAGGCCTCAAAGTCAGGACCACTCCCACAGTGTCTGTATTTATTTACTTATTTAGACCCACAGTATGCAAATTAGAAAATTATAATGCAATCAAGGGAGCACATCTCTTCCCCCATCTTTCGCTTCAACAATTTACAGGACGGAAACTGAAGAACGGTCTTTATGTGTGTCTGTGTGTGTATGTGTGAAGAAAAAAGGGCTTGCTGTACAGGTGTGGGCCTTTTCAGCCTCCCTCACGTGACCAGATAGCAATCAACATCAATAGCTGTGTCCTCATATCAGAAGGATAATGATAGAGAATGGAGCAAATAGAGGCACCGAGGTAAATGGCAAGCCTGAGAGTGTTTGGAAGAGGCGGGGGCAGAGGCCTAGTAATGAAGACAAAATAAAAAAAGTGAAAAGGTATTGTGTCTGCTGACAGTACATTTCACTGGCTCTTCTCTACCAAAGAGAGACACTAGCACAATATCCTGAAAGATTCCATCCAATTTAAGCCCAGGTCAAGGGATTGGCAACAAAATCCTATAGCAGTTTGAGTCTACACCTATTCAACTGCAAGCTCACATCACATCCTAGTTTATACATACAGATGAAAATAGGCTTCACATTATATGCATTTAGCTGAGACTGTGTTTCTCAGTAATTTCCTTTCATGCTCTGATGAAGTGATATTAATTTTCTTTGCATTACTACAAAGGAAAACATCTCCCAACTCTCTTTTAAAGATCATTGATAGAGGATTATATTAGCTTTCTTTTAAATTAATTTATTTATTTTTTAGTATCTTCATTGAAGTATAATTGCTTTACAAGCAATTAGGGAGATACTATCTACAGACTCGATTTGTTTTTATTTGAACATATATACATTATTTCAACAGTTCTAGTTCCTTTGCTTCCTCTTCCATTAATGTAAGGTTTTTATTTTTAAATTAAAATTCCTTGGACTTCTGAATCAATATATTTTTTATGTCTACAAGTTTTTTTTCCAAATATGCTCAGTCTTATTTATTGTCTCTCATTGATTACTCACATATTATATATCACTTTTTATTTCCTGAAATATAGTTAACACACTGATTTTATATTTTGGATCTTATAATTCTGATATCTGAAGCCTCTGTGAATATAGTTTTTCTGCCTAGTGTTTCTGTCAGAGTATCTTATTTCCTTCAGCATTTTGGTTATTTTTGATTTTTAACTTACATTCCTTAGAACTTTGTGTGAATTCTTTGAGATCTGGACTGAAGTTTCATTTTCCAGAGAGGATTTCATTTGCTTCTATTAGGTACCTGAAGGTACTACTAATAATTTAAAATACATTTTTGGATTAGATTGGGCTTCCCTTCAACCCCCATGTAAGCAGTATAAATTTGGGCTACAAATCCACACCAGGACTACTTTACGGTAATTAATTCTCAAGCAAGATATTTTTGCCTCTAATGTCAAGGTTGAGGCATTCCTGGCTCTTCCCAATTTTACGTGGGGGTCTCATTAGACTCCCCATTTGGGGAAGGTCCTAAGATCACGATAATCTCTTTTGAACTCCCTACCTACCCCCTTATAGGCATCAAAATGGAAGCCTGTGAAGGGTGGCAGATGGCTTGGGGATGAAAGACAACTTACATGCTTCCTTCCCTCTCTTGTACTCGATTAGGTTTGTAAGTTTATTGAAGGGAAAACATATTTTTCCACACAAAACTTTATATTTAAACTTTGAAAATCTCTGCCACAATTTAAACACACTCCAAAATTATAACAACCCCTTTCCTAGAACACCTCCAAAATGATATATTTGTGAGGTTGTTCATTAAGCATTGTTTGTAAAAGCAAAAGACTGGAAGCATCTCAAATGATCAATGAAGGAATAACTGAACCAAGTATGGTACATCTATTCAATGGAATACTATGCAGCTGTAAAAATGAACAGATAGGTGATCTGGCAGTATAGAGAAAGTTCTCTGTACTAATCACAAAATACTTTAAGTTATATTAAGTGAAAAAAAGCTAAGTTACGAAGTAGTGTATATTACATTCTACCTTTTGTACAGTAAAGGAGGAAATTACTAATATATTTTCTTATTTGCTGTATGTATTGATTTATTTACTTAACAAACATGCACCTAACACTTTCATTTGTCGGGAACTCTTCTAGGTATTTTTAAGAATATCAAACCAATTCATCCCCATTTAAGACCCTTTAGGCAGATACTACTAACCCCACTTTTGCAGATGAAGAAATTGAAGCATAGAGAGGTTAAATAACATGCCCAATGTCACACAGCTAGGAAATAGAAGGATACACAAGAAACAAACGCAGATGATAAGCTGGAGGAGGCAGGATGGGGCACAGTGGGAGCAGATGGGGCAGAGGTAGGAGAAAGAGGTCTCAGTGGGTACCCTCTTACTTTTTTTTTTTTTTTTTTTTGCGGTATGCGGGCCTCTCACTGCTGTGGCCTCTCCTGTTGCGGAGCACAGGCTCCGGACACGCAGGTTCAGCGGCCATGGCTCACGGGCCCAGCCACTCCGCGGCATGTGGGATCCTCCTAGCCGGGGCACGAACCCGTGTCCCCTGCATCAGCAGGCGGACTCTCAACTACTGTGCCACCAGGGAAGCCCTACCCTCTTACATTTTTTTCGAACTGTGTTGATGAATTATATATTCAAACAAACAATGATATAATTTTTAAAAGTATCCAACATTTTTAGTTGTTTACAGTGGAAGGTATTTAGTTGCCATATTGCTGGAAGAAGAAGTTCCAAGGGTAGTTTGTAAATCCTTTTTATTCCAGCCTTCCCTTTCTGACACCCAGATGAAAAAAATCTTCTCATTTAAATAAAACACTCTTCTTTTACCATTTTATTTTTAATTTTTTTAAGATTTTATTTTTTTTATGTGGATCGTTTTTAAAGACTTTATTGAATTTGTTACAATATTGCCTCTGTTTTATGTTTTGCTTTTTTGGCCGAGAGGCACGTGGGATCTTAGCTCCTTGACCAGGGATTGAACCTGCACCCCCCTGCATTGGAAGGGGAAGTCTTAACCACTGGACCACCAGGGAAGTCCCTCCTTTACCGTTTTAAATTAGAAAACCATGATTGCTTTTGTGTCTGGGAGATGATTTAAGGGCTGAAACAAGAAGCAAAGTTACTTCGTTTTCGTTACAAACTTTTTTTTTTGAGGGGTTGGGTGGATAGGTGATCTGATTATTTATCCAGAAAACTTAAGATTTTTCTGGCATTGTGCTTGAAAAATGGTATATTATTTTAAGCCACACATGGAATTCATGGTAAAAGGTGGCTCTACCACTGGTAGAGCCAGTGGTAGAGAAACCACTACCCCTGGTTTCCTTTACCCTGCTTTATTTTATTCCTTTACTCTGCTTTATTTTAGTTCGTTGCATTTATCAATAAATGCCATTTGTATTATTTTTGTTGTCATGTTTATTTGTTCATGGTCTGTCTCCTTTACTGAACTAATGAATAAAATGCTTTGTGAGGGTGAGGACCTTGACTGGCTTATTGATAATCTCTCTATATAAATATATACATTCAACGTGAGCAGGGTTTTGTTTTGTTTTGTTTTACATTGTTTTCTGTTTCTTTTATTCTCATCGAAACCACAGCCAACCTTGGAATGCTGCGCATTCGTTTTCATGGCATTATGGAGTTAGTTTCTCTAAGGACATTGCACTTCAAGGGGTGTTACAAAGAGAAACCAGCAACCTCTAAATGAAATCTAATGCAAAACTAGAACTTTAAGAATAAATGTATGTGGTTATCTGTGATGTTTGCTTAAATTTTTCTGCTGTAGCTCTTAATTGATTGCATACTTTCATAGATACTGACAACATATGAAACGTATGTATGGATACCATTCTACAGAATTTGTTGTACAGTTTGACTTGATCTTTCTCATCTCACGGGACACGCAGGTTCAGCGGCCATGGCTCACGGGCCCAGCCACTCCGCGGCATGTGGGATCCTCCTAGCCGGGGCACGAACCCGTGTCCCCTGCATCAGCAGGCGGACTCTCAACTACTGTGCCACCAGGGAAGCCCTACCCTCTTACATTTTTTTCGAACTGTGTTGATGAATTATATATTCAAACAAACAATGATATAATTTTTAAAAGTATCCAACATTTTTAGTTGTTTACAGTGGAAGGTATTTAGTTGCCATATTGCTGGAAGAAGAAGTTCCAAGGGTAGTTTGTAAATCCTTTTTATTCCAGCCTTCCCTTTCTGACACCCAGATGAAAAAAATCTTCTCATTTAAATAAAACACTCTTCTTTTACCATTTTATTTTTAATTTTTTTAAGATTTTATTTTTTTTATGTGGATCGTTTTTAAAGACTTTATTGAATTTGTTACAATATTGCCTCTGTTTTATGTTTTGCTTTTTTGGCCGAGAGGCACGTGGGATCTTAGCTCCTTGACCAGGGATTGAACCTGCACCCCCCTGCATTGGAAGGGGAAGTCTTAACCACTGGACCACCAGGGAAGTCCCTCCTTTACCGTTTTAAATTAGAAAACCATGATTGCTTTTGTGTCTGGGAGATGATTTAAGGGCTGAAACAAGAAGCAAAGTTACTTCGTTTTCGTTACAAACTTTTTTTTTTGAGGGGTTGGGTGGATAGGTGATCTGATTATTTATCCAGAAAACTTAAGATTTTTCTGGCATTGTGCTTGAAAAATGGTATATTATTTTAAGCCACACATGGAATTCATGGTAAAAGGTGGCTCTACCACTGGTAGAGCCAGTGGTAGAGAAACCACTACCCCTGGTTTCCTTTACCCTGCTTTATTTTATTCCTTTACTCTGCTTTATTTTAGTTCGTTGCATTTATCAATAAATGCCATTTGTATTATTTTTGTTGTCATGTTTATTTGTTCATGGTCTGTCTCCTTTACTGAACTAATGAATAAAATGCTTTGTGAGGGTGAGGACCTTGACTGGCTTATTGATAATCTCTCTATATAAATATATACATTCAACGTGAGCAGGGTTTTGTTTTGTTTTGTTTTACATTGTTTTCTGTTTCTTTTATTCTCATCGAAACCACAGCCAACCTTGGAATGCTGCGCATTCGTTTTCATGGCATTATGGAGTTAGTTTCTCTAAGGACATTGCACTTCAAGGGGTGTTACAAAGAGAAACCAGCAACCTCTAAATGAAATCTAATGCAAAACTAGAACTTTAAGAATAAATGTATGTGGTTATCTGTGATGTTTGCTTAAATTTTTCTGCTGTAGCTCTTAATTGATTGCATACTTTCATAGATACTGACAACATATGAAACGTATGTATGGATACCATTCTACAGAATTTGTTGTACAGTTTGACTTGATCTTTCTCATCTCACGGGAAAAGTAATTTTAGTTCAGTATTTATTTTTATATTTCTATATAATCATGAGTTGGGGAGGAGAGTGTAGCTCAGAATTTTATTTTTGTGTTTAATTGCAATAGAGTCCATTAGTAAAGACAGTTCAGGAATAAAAACAATAGCAGCCACCATTATCTTTGTTGAGATGGTTATTATTATCTCTGCTTTATAGATTAAGGAGTTGGGGATCAGGGTTGGGTAAATTGTCCAAGGTCATCAGCCAAGCTGGGATTCAAACGCAGTTTGACTGACTCCAAAGTCCATACTCTTAATCACGACGGGATTACTTCCCTTTTACTATTGAACTTTTCCTTTTAACCCTGTTTATTTTTAATTGTTTGCATCCTTGTCTTCTATTGTAAGCTACTCAAAAATTATTTTATTAAGTAGATTGCACATAATAAATACATTTATTTATAAGTGCCTCCGAAAGTCCTATTTTATTTGCATACTAATTGAATAATTAATAATTATTAATAAATAATTGAAGTACACAGTATTTATAATAGTATTGCTGAAGCCAAACACTAACAGAGGAAGCACTTTCACAATAAATTATACCAAATAGATGGTCTCTTGAAAATGTTTTCCCTGCTTTCCGAATCCTAGAGTTTTGTTTTCTTTTATTCATCTTTAATTTTTTAATTGAGAGGGTGAACAGTGGGCAAATGCAGATAAATTTCTCCAGTGATAACATTTCTCTTCACTAATTAAAATTATCCAAGTGTTCTTCTTGAGAACAAGAATATTGCGTGTTTCACCAGTTAACAAAAATCTTATTATCCATGTCTGTACTGCTAAAACTCATCAAATGACACTTAAAACTTCAAATGGCATGAAACTAGTCAGCAGTGAAGGTCTTTGAAAATGTTTCATTTTGAACTAATGAATAAAATGCTTACTTTTGAAGAAGGATGAATAAAGTTAAAATATCATTCTTGTTTTAAAGAAAACAAACACCTGCTTGAAGATTTCTTATATTTAACCAGAGTCAAGGGTTTCATGTGGAGGAAACAAATTAGCCTTTTCAAGTTTTAGGAGACTCTATGGAGACATTCTTTTGAGTAGACAAAAGTTAAGAGGAAAAAAAATAAACCCTTTAAGAACTAGAAAGCCATGTGCAGAAAAATGTATGTGATTTCAGAGGCTTAAAACATTAATGCTTCATTCACCTCTGTTTACTACATAAGTAAGAGAATGTACAGTCTTTATTCTTCATATCCCCTAAGCAAAAACAGATTTTTGTGCCAGGAAGTAGGCAGAGGAGGTAATGATGAAGGAGGCATTGCGGTGTTCTCGAAAACAGTAGATTAGGAGAATAAAGGTCTGCATTCTTCTTTCACCTCTGTTCCTAACTGGTTCTATAACTTAAGTCATTTAACCTCCTAGGGCTCAGTTTCCTTATTTGCAAAATGGGTCTTTTACCTGTCTTATATGTATCTCCCAGTGCTTCTGGGAATCAATTCAAATAAGTAAACTGTATGTGCAAAGGACAGAAGTTCAATATCAATATAACAGAGAATTCTTCCTTATGTGGGTCATGGGGATGTTCACACATTTTAGGAAAGCTTACAAATTCTTCCTTTTCTATGCAAGTTAAAAGCTTTTTGAATGGCAGATATTAAACTGCCATCTTTATCACTGTCTTACCAGGTGACCTTGGGCTAGTTAGTCAGCTGATATTTCCTCTTTGTAGTTTTTACATCTTAAGAATTTCAGTTTTTTTTCTTTTTCATGCTATGGGAACAATTTTATAAATGACTCCAGCTACGCAATCCAGTTTTGGAATCTTGAAGTTACTGATGTAGTCTTATTACTACTGCAGGATAATCAGAGTGAGCAATTGGATTGAAATAACAGTCAACTGGATTTGCTACAGAAAGTGAGAGAAAGGGAGATTTTGAGTTGTTTATAATCTTAATTGACCAAACATTTGAACAAATCGTATTTTAATGTCCCCCAAAGAGGTGAAGGATTTCAGTTAATGTATTTTCAAGAACTTAGATGAACTCAAAGAATTAGTTTGCTAACATAGTGTCCTCTCTGTATATTATCCTATAGAAATATGTCAGTTAAAATAATTTCCCTAATCTCCTCTTCCTCTTTTACCTCCTCTTACTTTTCTCCTCCTCCTCCTTCATCATCATCACATCATTATCATCATCATCATCAAATACTGAATTCCTACTCAATTTCAATGTAGTGTCTTAGTTCCTTTTAAGCACAATAACTATAACAGCTGACTCCCCCCTTTTTCTAAACCTAAAGACAAGGTTGTTTTTTTTTTTTTTTTTGCGGTACGCGGGCCTCTCACTGTTGTGGCCTCTCCCGTTGCGGAGCACAGGCTCCGGACGCGCAGGCTCAGCGGCCATG
>NC_041222.1:37569637-37653708 GCF_002837175.3 Physeter macrocephalus
AGGCTCAGCGGCCATGGCTCACGGGCCCAGCCGCTCCGCGGCATGTGGGATCTTCCCGGACTGGGGCACGAACCCGTGTGCCCTGCATCGGCAGGCGGACTCTCAACCACTGCGCCAGCAGGGAAGCCCACAAGGTGTTATTTTAACCATCTAAACTGGAATAAACCTGAATAAGGTCTTGTCTTCTCTTAGTGGAAGTAAATTTAATGGAAGAATTTAATACTTTATGTAAGCAGAGAAATTTGTTATATTTTATGAGACTGTGCAGTAAATTTATTTTTTAGATACAGTTTTCTTTTTTTTGCTTCCTTTTGAGATAATCAACAACAATCCTAAAATCTTACAGTATTTATTTATCAAGTCATTTGTTTTTAGATTTAGTTGCTTATAAATGACTAATGTTAAAATACATTTAATCCGTGCACCTCCTATCTATAAATTCCAACATACACACATTATTAATAGATTTCTTTTATTAGCAAGTTACTGCCTTCGGAATTTGGATAGCTCATGAGAATGATTTCCACCTCATCCTTTGAAACATTTCCGATGCGGCCAAGCATTTTATTTTGTGAATATGTTTACCATAAAACAACAAAGGGGGTTTCCCTAAAATCCATGTAAATACCAAAGCCACTTTTCAAAGTTCATTAGTGGAGAGATAAAAGTGGGAGGTTTTGATTTCATGAGAGTAAACAGAAGCCTCTGGAGAGTACATTTCACTGGAAGTAGGAGGGCAAAGACTGGAAATTTTATCCCAAGATTTTTTCGTCTGTCATCCTAACCACAGCACTGGAATCCCAGCAACATGAACACAGATCCTCATTAGCCAGAGGCTCCCTTGATTTAGCCACTCTGAGTAACTTAGAAGCAGGTGGAAAAAGAAATCTGGGTAGTCTTCAGCC
Source organism: Physeter macrocephalus (assembly GCF_002837175.3). NCBI lineage: Eukaryota > Metazoa > Chordata > Mammalia > Artiodactyla > Physeteridae > Physeter > Physeter macrocephalus. The sequence continues at coordinate 37,570,543 of NC_041222.1, forward strand.
AATGGACAATATAAATCCCTCTTCTGCAGCACAAAGATTTGTTTTTTCATCTCTTTTCTCTATGTATTTTAATAAAGTGAAGAGAACAATATGTCTCTTTTTGTAAGATGTACACACACGCACACATACTTCTATGTTGCTTTGGGAAAGACTGCCGTTTTCGTGTAAAATAACTGCATGTTTCACCTTGTTCTCCAGGGCTCCGAATTGCCAATCTTGTGATGCGCTGTCGCAACTTATGCATGACTGACTGGTTACAGAGCCTGCTGATCTATATGGAGAGGTGAGAATTTGTCACCGTGCATAAGCAGAAAGATCAGTCAGATACCGTGATAGATCTGTTCTTTGCCTGGATTCGTCTGCTGCTATATTAGGGTAGCTCGGCAGCTGCCAAATCCAATTGTGAGCCTGGTTTTGTGGTTGAAAAAACCGAAAAAGAAGAGATGATGTCCTGACATAGCCACCTTGGGGTACAGTAACAGCAGAGTGAAAATATTATTGTCATCATTACATCAAAATCTTCTCTGACTCCATATTCACCCCAGGGGTTGTAGCAGCTACTTCAGCATCTTTTCTCAGGCACCACAGGGAGAGTTCATATATTGGGGTTTTGGGGTTCAAGTTAGCATCTGGGGTAGAAGTGGGTTGACAGGGTCACACAGAACTCATTCTGACTTTTTCCAGGCCTGCTAATTAGAATTAGCATTTGTAATTAAAAATTAAGCCAGCACTCTGGTGCCAAGGGCAAAATATGGTCAAATGACCCTTACACAAGCTGTAATAGTGTGCTATGAAAATATGACAGATTTTGCAAAACTCATTAATGATGTTAAAGACAATGTGCTCATTAGATTGGAGGGTATAAAATGTGCACAGTAGCTTATCTGCCTTTGTGTTCATTCACTCAGCTGTGTTCATTACTATTCATGTGGATTAAAGAGAGGAAAAAGAAATAAGATCAAAGAAATAATATCAAGCCATTCTCAATCATATTTAACTGGTGCCCTTTGACAATCAACCTCTATTCAGCATTCCAAATCTGAGGGAAACTTCTTTCTTAGAATGCTCTTCACTCCCTAAGAGAGTGCTCAAAGGCATGTTGTTTATTCTTTATCCCTTTATGAACCTGGCCATTTTAACAACAGGAAGACAACAGCAAACACAGGAAAGGAATACTTATGAAATAGAAGGAGGAACTTCATCAGGAAAGTCACATTTAAATTCAGTCTGCAGGAGAACACCCAGAGGAGAAATGAATAATTTTGTCAACAGATCAGTAATGTGGATGCCATAGTGGCCACCGACTTTTTGGATGGATCGGTGTTCTAGCCACTACAAGACAAAACAATGAGTCAATGGCAAAGCGTCCATCTTTAATGGGCACTCTGCCAAACTCATTGGGCAACATTTTTTTTTCAAGAATGTTATCACCTTCTAAATTTTTTAGTAAGAAAACAAAAATCAGTATTCTTAAAAGCCTGAAATTTTGGCAGCAATGCACACATTAAAATTTTTTAAAACATTTCTCCAAGTTCCTCCTAATTGAAGAATCATAACCACCGTGGCTCATGGATATAATAACAAAGCCAATCTTGTAAGAGCTGGTGCCATTACCTTCCCGACTGACATTCAGCCCTGCAATCAATTTAAATAAGCTTGACAGGCCCATCCAGATTAAATGAATTGTTTGAAAGTTAGGGGGTGGATTTTTTTAAAAAAATAAAACAACAAAATAATAAGCATCAGAGCTTGTTAACCCTTGGAGAGCTGTGCTGTGATGAAAACAGGGATGCTGAAAGGACTCCACTAACATCTTATTGCCATTAGCACTATTCCAGGTGGAGATGTTGCTGTCACAGTCACTGTTAGTAATTTTTCAGGACATTTTACAGAACATTTCAAAAGTGCAGATCTCATCATATTCCCAGAGTGTGAACAGCTGAATAAGGACTCCTGTAGAACGATAAAGAAGAGTCCTGCAAAATTTTGCATAAATACGAGGAAAACCACAAGAACAACGTTTTGACAACGACTGGATCCTATCAGAGGAAAGCATCTATCATTTTGCCTCACGGGGAAATTGCATTTTTGAGATAATTCTATAAAGTTGATTAGAAAGACTCTGAACAACATGTGTGCAGAGCAGAGGTACCAAACTCAAATGGCTAGGCAGGTAGTGCAATAAGTGAGGCAAGTGCAGAGGGCCCCGGGAATAGAGAGTGAATGTCCATCTAAGGAGGGAAGCCACTCCTCCGTTCCAGTGGTCACCCTGTGAGAATGGAGGTCCAAAGCTCCTGACTTTTTAAAAGAGAAACTGGGCACCTGGATTTTTCAGAAGTTTCCTGTTTTTAAAATGAGGACAGTTTATTCAGAATGAGCCCAAACCATAAACTAACAACAACAACAAAAACCCAGTGAGATTCATCACACCAGCTGCCATTTGTATTTATGGAGTTTGTTATCATGCTATCCATGTTTATGGAGAGTCTCCTGAATATAAAGTTCAATACTGATGCTCTGAAGGACACTGTATAGCTTGAAGGCAAGAATTTTACTCTTAAAGAGTATGATGTGTACCTGGGGAACAAAGTAATGAAAGCAGCCCTCCAACAGTCCTAGAAAAGTACAGTATAACACTGCACTCTTCCTTCTAATTAGTAATAATGAGTTCATTAGACTTTTTGAGGAGTAAAGACCAAGAGGAGTGAATGAGACTGGAGAGAGAAAATAAAAACTAAGCTCAGAGTGATGTTTTGGGCAGAATATCAGACATGATCACTGAAAAAAAGGGAAAAAATGGGGGAGGGAGAAGAACTGGTTAGATTTTTGAGTGATCGTCACAGATATACATTTCTAGCTAATGTGACTGCTGCTGAAATAGGATTGCATTTACATTTGGTCATTTCCCTTATGTGCAGAAAAGCACAGGAAAGAATTACAGAAATATTCAGGTTTTGATTCTTAGAAACTAATATTGACTGTAGAGGTCATGGATAGCTGATCAAGGATAGGTAAGGTTGAAAGAAAATTTCTGATTGCAAACAATTCTGCAGCATTATATGTTCTTTTATTTTTATTCAGTGTGACAGTGTGTCAGCTTAGATGAAAAGGAACACTGAAGGTTTTTCATGGGCTTCAAACATCACATAGCATTAATTCCGATGAAAAACTTTCAAGACATGATTTTAAATGGCAATAATTTTGACACCGTGAATTTCAAGACGAGGAATTCATCACCCCTTCCATATAAACTGCACCCCATCTGCAAGAAGACTTAGCAGTTTTTATAAAAAATTCCCATGCAAGGTTTAGCATGTTTACATTCAAATTTTAGTGGGGAAGGGTGGAGAGAGAAAAGCATTTCTGAGTTGACTTATATTTATTTATCTTTCAAAAAAAGATAAAAAGATGTGGGGCTTGTTTTTTCTTTTGTATATTAAAGAAGCCAAATAACAATGAAACTTGATCATCATTCTAGTTAAAGAAGGCAATTATGCAGTGGTTATACATATGTGTAGCTCAGAGGTCTCAACCTAAGATGTCTGAGCCCTATAAACTGATCTCATGACAGAATTGCATTTCACAGGGGGATAAAACGGCATAAAACTACAATATTGGTATTTCTGAAATGGGAACTCCATTCACTCAGGGAGAGACATTCAGTCTCCCCAGTACCTTCGGATCTTCACTTTATATTTGGATGTAATACGTAGACAACTGGTAGCTTTGGGGACACTTTTGATTTGGCTGTGCATATGTGCACCTAGTCTGAAGGTGGAGTCCTTCACCTACTAGAACTGGCAGCTTCAGGGTTATGGCTACATCTCAAAAAGCAGAAAGCTTGAAACTAGCATTTAACCTTGATCAGTCATTGTCACTTACAGTAATTGGTGAAATCCCAGTGTTTAGGCTGTCAGTTTATACCTTCAACAAAGTGAGAGCTCATTCACGATGACTGACAACTCTGCTTCAAAGTAAACGTCCTGCCCAGCAAAGTGTTCTCATGTACTGGGAGTCTCTTCATGAGATAAATAGTGTCTTTAAGGGAGCACTCTTTTTATGTTGCAGGAGAAATGTTGACATTAACAGTAGAATAGTCTAGTACCTTATGAAACAACAAGGGAAAAGGAAAGGTTATAAATAAATTGACTTCTGGGATAAGAATCACATTTAATAAATGGGGATGATAAGAAGGAAGGTGTCATTTAAAAATGTCTCAAGTATTCACTGGGAAATGAACAATTAGTCCATATTAGAAATAAAGTCATCTTGAGGCCAGGAAGAAGGGCTGATGTCCTTAATTTCTTCCTACAGGGAGGAGTGAGATAAAGGAAGATAAATGATTTCAGGCCACAAGCCATCGGTGTTTCTGTCTGACTCTGACTGCCAGCATAAATAGCATGGTTTGACAATTTCTCCTCTGCTTGGTCCAGTGTCCCTGGATCTACGTGATAAGAAAGAACAAATTTCCTCTTCAGGTGGCCATATGGCCAATTTTACGTGCAGAAAGCTATGCGATTTCATAGCAGCATCCACAACTTGGTTGGTGTTACCTTTAAAGATATGGGGTTCACTTTAATTGTTGGGGCTTCAGCTGGCTTCAAATTCAGGCTATATCTGGTGTGATAGTTTTGATCTTGCTAAACCCAAAGTAAAGATGGAGAATTTACAGTCAACTCTCAAAAGGAGTGAATAGAATCATGTTTTTTTCCCCAACTACTAAAATCTAATGAAGGTAAGATTTTACTTCTATTTGGAAAATATTTTGGTTATGTGTATGACTTCTCATCATACTTGGGCTGGAATTCGGATATATCTTAGAGATTTGTAGAAACAGAAAGGGAAGATCAGTTTTCAGAAGAAACATGGAGTGCCTGTAAGTTTGGGGTGAGAGACAGAATATTTACACTAAACTGTTGCCTAAGCATGCCATGAGTCTCATACACTTTCATTTGATACAGATCTGAAGTGTTACTAAATTAAGATATACCAGTTTAATAATAAATCCTCATATTTAAAATGGAAACTAGGGAATTAGCTTTCATTCCTCTAGGTAATCATGCTCTTTTACATACTGAAATGTAATAATAAAACTTACAGTATCCAACATTGAGTGCCTACTATGTACTAGGCACTATTCAAAACACTTAAAAAAAAAACTTTGTATTAGCTCTTTTAAATGCATTTACTATTTTAATTCTCACAATAAGGCACTGAGCCAGGTGATATTATTATGCCCATTTTAAAGATGAGAAGTTGAGGCAAAGAAAGGCTTAACTGTCAAGGATTTAAATACTGGAGAAATATGCAGGGATTCTACAAGGAACAGAGACAAAGGAGAGGTTTTTGTTTTTTATGGTTAACCACTAAACTGTTAAATGTGATCTTAGTGTTATATTTTTTCTAGCTTTGTATTACCTATTCTCAGCTTATTTGCTCCTTATTTATCTCTTTATTCTTCTGTTCAATCCTCTTGCCACTACAAACTACCCTTCTCTCCTTTTTTCCTCATTTTTCCAATAAGAAAAATCAACTTTCAGAAGTCCTTGGGTTACAATATTTCTTCCTTTTATGAAGAAAAGAAATATTATCAAGTAAAAGTCCATGATTTCAAATTCTATGACAGCATGAAGAATTTTTTCTTAATTATGAAATATATGATACTTGCAAAAATACTTCCTCCATTTCTTAACCATCTTCATGGATAGAAAACATGGCAATTCCCCGGGAAAAAGTGGTCACATAAAGAGAATTCAGTCAACACTTTGATGAAAGAAGCTTCATGAATTTGAATACTGCTGATCTAAATCCTAGCTCCAGCACTCACTAAGTAGGTAACCTTGGGAATGTTATTTAACCTCTCTTAGACTCATAGCCTCACCTAAAACATGGCAGTAATAACTGTATCCACTTCATCTGATTGTTGTGAGGATGAAAGGGGATAACAAATGTAAATCTCCTAGCAGAATGCCTGGGATAGAGTAGGCACACAACAAATGTTAGTAGTCTCACCAGTGCAACAAAACCTAGAACAAAGCACACAGAACTAGTACCTAGTAGCTCTTAAATCAACGTGAATGCAACATTACCTACGAAGAAGAAAATAATTTTAGTAATACTACATAAGAAGAACATATTACATTCAGAAGAAATAACTTTCAATTTTTGTCCCTAAAAGGTATCAAAAGCCCAATTATACCCACAGAGTATAATACTGCTTCAGGTGTATCCACAGCCAATCCCTGTCTCGCTCTCATTTGTTCACAGTTTACAGGTGGAAAAGAGTAACAAGACATTGGCCTGGCACACTAAATCCTGGACTGAAACATCTAGGGCTGCGGCTTCCCCACTACCAGACACACGTCTGTGCAAGGTGAGATTAGGAGACACTTGAGACATTGATGCCTGAGGCCTGCTTTACTAACCATAATAAACATTCCCCTTTTTTCAGTAAAGCAAATATGAAGGGAGCAGCTGCACTAGGAGAATAGTATTTTCACAGTTACTTCTAGTAATAACTGCACTTTAAAAGTGTTCTCAACACTTGGACGATAAGGGACAGAGCCCACTCCCTTTATGTAGATTACAGTTTTACTCAAGCAGGGTAGTTTCCTGCTCACCTTTTCCTTCAAGGTCTCTCTGGTACTTGCCCCAATAGAAAAATGATCTCTTGTTTTATGTCACTGAAGTTTAGGGAAAAGGAAGTGACAGATTTGGAGTGTCTTTTAAAAGCAGATAGATAGTTTAAAAATATATTATAGCAAACTATATTTATGGTCATCTGTTGATAGTCTACATAGATCTCAGTCTTGGAAGAGTAGCTCTGAAACTCCATTTGGAAATCATGTGAAATTACGTCATCACTCACAACATGGTGTTAACAGCTATCTATCTTCAAGTGCATGAAGTCGACCAGTTACCCTATAAACATGCTGCTGGGGAGATATACACACAGAGAAATATTTTGGAAGAGTGAAAATATTCTCAGTCAAAGTCTGGCCTCGTTTGCAGTGACAAAATGGATTTGAAGGACAATTTCTAAACTCGTAAAAAATGCACATGATACGTTGTGCATTTGTATGAGTAGACTTGAACTCAGGCCTTGGGAATCTTAGACAAAGCTTCAGATTCTGTGGGCTCTGTTCTCTCTTCTGCAAAACCGGGGGGGAGGGGGTTGAACTAAATGACTGAGTTTGTGAATTCTAAAATCATTCTTGGCAATAATAAATGTGGCTATACTTTCATTATATAGACAGAAAAATAGTGATTCTCTGCAATTTCTTATGCTATCACCTCTACCTCTATTCCTTGCTTTATTTTTACTTTGTAGAAGTTACTACCATCACAAATACTATAGATTTTACTTAAAAAAATTGTCTGTCTCTCTCTTCTGGAATGTAGGTGTCATTAGGGCAGGGATTTTTGCTCTCTTTTGTTCACTGCTGTATTCCCAGATCTTGGAACAATGACTGGCACATAATAGATGCTTAGTAAATACTTATGAAATGAATGAGTCTTATAACTGTTCATAACTTAGCATCTTGTTTTTCATAGTAGCATACTGTAATCAAAGTTTCTCCTTGCCTTCTATCTAAAAAATGCTTGAGAATAAACTTCTAATTTAAAATTTGAATAATACTCAAAGTCCTTTCATACTGTGTTACTAGCAACAAATAATGGTCAACTGCTATGCTTACGGTTTCTAGGTCCAAACTCTTCTGAGTCTTATGGTTAGCTTTAATTAATTAGAGTGTCTTTTCCAAATTGTGTTTTGTGAATAGCTGTAAATATGTCAACATGGAAATGGAATTTCGATCTTTAATCCCAGTCTTCCATTCAGTGAGGCTTACGTTTTTAAACTGCCCAGAAAGTCAACCATTCCAAGCTCTGCTTGAGCGTGTCAGTGAGAGAGCCCAACACAACTCTCTTAGACCATTATTCCTTGTTACGAATGGAAATTTGTTTTCTAGGCACTTCAACTCATCAGCCCTGGTTCTACCAGAGTGTCACAGAATGTCTCCTCTCTAACATTTAATCTTTACTGTCTTTGTCTTTTATTTGAAGGTGGGGGTTGATTGGTATTTGTTGTTGTTTACTGTCCAGTTTGATTTTGGGGTTTTAAAGCATACATTTCTGAAATACAAATTCTGAAATATATATATTTGCCTGCTTTTTCTTCTGATCAGTCATGAGTCTCCCATCTTTGCCCTAAGTGTCTCTTTTTTATTATAGCAATTCTGAAATTAATTATAATTACATAATTTAGAAAAAGAGGAATCATGGCAGCAAGACCACAGATCATAGCTGCCACCTCATTGCACATTTAAGAAAATATACCTTCCCCAAATTTCTGGCACAAACTTTAATTTTTGATAATCATCAGGAAACATGTACTGGATGTCTCACATGTGCATCCTCAGTTGTATGAAAAAGTCATGAGAAATTCTGAGAAACAAGTGTTGGAAGAAAAGGACCCATGGAATTGTGGCAGCCTCGGTCTGCAGAGGTGAGAAAGCAGATGCACCATGCAGAAGAAACTGGAGCTCCCTGCAGGGATCACCATGGCAGACTGTCCAACTGAGTTTGAATAAGTCTTTATGCTTTTTCTCTTTGGTTGCTTGAACTGAGAAATTAAAAGTAAGGTCTTTGTTTTCCTAAGGGGAAAGTGTGTGAGTTAACTAGAGTAATGAGTTGCAAGCCATAGTGTAGAATCATTTGGGGTCTTTGGTAAAGTGGATGGTTGTCAAGATATTGGGCCCCTAAGTTAGAGATTCTGATTCAGTAATCTGCACTTTAAATGAATTCCCTGGTAGTCCTGATCTAAGCCAGGAGCTGAACACAACTTGAGTGAGTCCAAGAATTAGGCAAGTCTATGATAGTCCATTTTGGTTTTCTTATTGTGAAAATGAGTAGGTGTGAAGTTGTAAATTACATAGGAGCAAACTCTACTTTTTCTTAAAGTCACTGTACCACATCTTGTATTTTCTTACTAGTTCTTTTGAAAATTTTTTTCTTTTACTTTTGAAAATTCAGTGATCAACTACAATTTGCTTGCAGTTATTTTCTCAATGTCTCTCAGCCCTAGGTCTGTATTGGAATCACCTGGGATACTTTTAGAAAGAGATTCTAATTTCGTTGCAGATTTCAAGAAGCAAAGGTGAACATTCATCAGGGAGCTGCTAGAATGGGGACGGAAAGCAAAACAGTAGAATTCTATATTTATTATAAAAGCTGAAAACAAGTATTCTTCAAATTTGCTCATCTTGCCATGGGAACATATGAACTGAAATCAGGGTTCCCACATACCTGCTCACTTGCTGTGTTGAGAGTGAACATTCTAATGTGTGGGTATGGTATCCTCTTTTCCTTTTAAGAGGGACCCAGGAAGAAAATCCTGGGTGGTTTAATAAGATGTGAAATGCAAGATGGGAAACTAAAGATTATTTGACCAATTATAAAGATAAATCTCTAGCTTTCTCTAAGAAAGAATAAAAATAAAATTCTATCACCCTATTAACCGACTTTATTAACTAGACTATACAGCTGTTTGGTTTCCTACTGATTTCTAAAAAGGGATCTCAGAAACACGACTTCTCCCTGCCTTGATGTTAAAATTCCTTTCATATGGCATGCAAGCCTTTAGCTAGTAATGAAAAAATCAATATAACCTCCAACCCTTGATAACTTCTACATTTTACTTACAAAGGATTTAATCAGTCACAGCAGGGATTATGGCACGTAAGTACACTCTTTTTTCTCCACTCAGTGGACAAAAATGAAATATTGCTTGTTTTCTGAAAATCAGGAGTTTACCTTTTGTGTTTATTTACCAGCATTTGGGATGTAGATCACTAAGTACACTCAGCTTCAAGTGAAATTAAATATAACTTAGTGAGTAATTTTTGAAAACCTTGTATACCTTTAGCTTTGTGCTACAGCAAATCCAAAGTAAAAAGTAATAATTTCTCTTTCTAAAAGTCTTCTTTATTATTTGTAATCAGGACCGAAGATACATTTTCCGAGAAAAAATATTTTTGAGAGATCATTAGGTTTCTAGATGTGATCTTTGCAGGATATATAACACTATTTTTTTTTCTTTTACATTGTTTGAATATAAGATAAAGACAAATATGATAATTTTTTGAATTTGGCTTTCCATATTTGAGCTATGATGGTTGATCCAAGCTTCGATTACCAGACAAGGGAAGAATCAGTAGTGGTTAAAAGAAAGTATTTCCATTATGCAAGTAGAGATGAGACCATAGGAGTTGTTTGAGCAAACAGTAGAATAAATATTGAAACATTATATTCTCCTATAAATTAGTTGAACGTTTTCATGCATGTATTCAAATCACCAGCTGATCTTATGGGAAGGAAATAAAAAGGTCAGCAAAAAACAAAGTTAATTTGTTTTTCATCAGAAGTCAAGACCTTTAAATTTCCTTCAAGATCTCTTAAGACTTAGTATCTAGGAGATGATAATGATATAGTTGTGGTATCAATTATTTCTAGCAAGTGTTTCCCCAATTTCGTTATCCATCACATCTAGTCAAACTCAATCCCTTTTCAGACATTGCTCTTGCTTGGGTTGAGTCTTAACTCTTCCTCCCTCTGAAGGAATCCCACCTTTCTTCAGGCCTTTCCAGACTCAAGGCAGATGAAGTCCGCTCCCCTATGACCTCTTAGCCCCATGTGTAAAACCTCACCATGGCATACCCACTGCAGTGTAATTACTGGCTGGCCGTATCTCTGACTCTCTGCATATAACATGATCTTTACTTTATTCCTCTTTCTCCCTGAGAATCTAGCACAGGTCTTGGCATGTAATATTTGCTAAAAAATTTGTGGTCAACCCAATGAATGAAGTCATGACAATAATTTCCATGCTGTCAATTGAAAACTCTGGTGTGTAGTACCATTGAGTTATTCTCAAGAGTTTTTCTTAGCTCAGGAATTAAAGACTGAGTATAAACCCAAGCAGCTTCAGCTACATAATCAAATCATCAAAATTTTCTGCCACACTAATACTGATTGCAGAAGGAAGATTCAACAGGAAACAAAAGATTACTTATTATTATTAAAAGAATTAAGTTTAAGAAGTGTTTGGTTTAACAGACTCCTAGAAAGAGTCCAGTTGGAAAGCTAGTTTGGAAAACATCACAGATGATTTTTTGTTTTAACTTCTGATTATGGGGCACTAACAATAAGGCTGAGGATTTTATTTTGAACACTCTGGCTAGAGTTTTCTAGTTGTGAAAGGTTTATATATGTAAAACAACACAGATGTGTGACAAACATACTTTGCATCTGACCCAGTTTATGAAAGCATGAGAGGGAGATATTGAGATCATTTCTCCCGTAGTCCAATAGCACTTGTGATAAACTTTTGCCAAAGGTAGAGGGAGAAAAGACGGAAAGGACTATGACAAAAGAGAGAAAAGGTATCAATCCCAAGGGGGCAAGCTATGAGATGATGAAAAAACTGAGAAATGACAGGGAGCAAAAAGATATAAATATGTAAGAGAATGCAAAGGGAAAACATAAGACTTTAGCAAATTAAAAGGTTATTATAGAGAAGAAAATTTGAGAGAATCAAAGCTAACAACCTGAGTCAAACCTCAAGAAATATCTACCAAATGCTTACTGCTTGTTAAACACCTAAACTTAAATGGCATCATCCCTACCCTATAAATCAGCATGATGTGCTAGGTTAATAAGGATTAGAGATAGAGCTGAAAGCTAGAAAAGAGGTACTCACATGAATTTTGCATTCTCCCTTTTTTTTAGGTTAATAGTGATTTTCAGTGAAGCCCCTATTCATCAAAACATTTCCCTCCATTCTTTCGTTTATTATCTGGGTACAGTGGAAAGCCAAACAATGACTTCAGCTTACAGGTTGCTCCTTGTGAAGAATAGCCTACACAGATTCTGATTTATGTCGTTTCTCTTTTTGGTAACCAGTTTAAAGAACTGAATATCAGCACCATCCTCTAGGGAAGCAAGTCACAGACAATGCACTGCATTAAATGATTTATCTTAGCAAAATCAAAGAATTAGGCTTTATCCTTACTGAGGCAAACACCTGTCCACTGCTGTATTACCAGCTTGTGATCAGCACTTGGGTTAATAATGTGAAATAAATTTCTCAGCCTTTATTTGACCTATGTACAGATAACTCAGAAAATAATGCAATAAAATCACTGTACAGAATCAGTTTGCTCAGTATTTCCTAGAGAGAATGTGAATTCTAAGTTCTATTTTTTAATGCTTGTAAAATTTTGATGTCATTTACTTTGGATCTAAAAATACTTCATCTCAATTATTATATTAATGATGTATCAAGTAACGGGCTCAGCTGAAATCAACATGCCCTGTGGAAATCAATAAGTTCAGCACAATGTAATTCTCGAAAGATTATCCATTTTTTAGAGAGCTGAAAATGTAAAATTGAAATTGAAGGCAAGCTGCTAAAATTCAGCAACTATAAATGTTCTCTGAAAAGAAAGTTAGCTGTCCATCCATCCATCCATCTACCCATCTACCCATCTTCTGCTTTGTGGCAAAATGGTCTTAAGTGACGGCTCAATAAATTTTTATTGAATGTATCAGTGGTGTGACAACAGAAAACAAAAGCCAGACAGGAATAGAATCAAGGTCTGTTGCAGCCAGGAGCAAGAATTGGGAGATATAGGAGGTAATACACAAGAAGCATATTTATGAAAGACTGGAGCATTGCAGCAATGTCGCTTTACCATACTTGTAATTTCATAGTAAACCATCCAAAGGAGGTTAACTGCACTTTAATACCATTACAGATAGGGAAACGAGGTGCGGTTCCATTTCCTAGGTGCATTTATTCAACATTTGTGTCAGATACTATATTCTGCAATAGGGATAAAATGGTGAAAAATCAGCCTTGTGACAATCCAAGATTAGGGATAAACTGTAGAAACCTGGCTCTCTTGGCTTACCCATGTTACTGACTCAATAATTGGATGACATGATCATGAGGTTTCAGGAGATTCCTATGAAAAAGTTCTAAAATAGACTATTGAAACCTGTGCTATTTAGTATGACGATATTGTCCATTAGTGAAACTTCAATTTGCTGTGAAGATTTCTTTTAAAGTTTCTGAAAAGGCTCACTTTTGTGTGTGTCTGGCATTTTTTTTGGATTAAATTTTAAAATCTGAATTTAATTTTGCACAGCAGAGTAAATTATGACCCCCTGATTTATCGAACAAAAGGCCATGGGCTAATCCTTTTGGATTACGGTAAAGGAAAAGGAACACTTTAGTTAATTATAGAATGAGTTTGCATGATTTATCATCCCTAGATCTGTTATGGAAAACTTTCAAGGGATTCAATATACATGTGGTTATTTTTCTGGATGATACTGTTGTTGTTACAGCTGGACTTCACAATCTGAATCATCTTGGGCTTATGATCAGACCCCTAAATGAAATATTATTTTGAAAAAATCATCTTCCCAGAATAAAAATAGGAGTTTCAGCTCAACCTTGGTGATTAATGCAGTGGTACAATCAAGTTTTTGTTAATGGCAGAATTTAGAAGCTGGGAAGTTTTTATGTTGATGTATTTTTCTAGCTGGTAGGAAATGCCACTTCGTATGCAGTTGCCCAGTAAACTAAATATATGTTAGTCACATACAGGTCATTGCTTCCATTTAACACCTCGACCTGGTTAATTAAGCTGTTAAAGCACAGAATTTACCATTTATTTTTGTATTCATATACAACAAGCCTAAATGGTGTGGTGCTATAGTTAGTAAACAGACTAAAGAATGTGAAAGACTCTAGGGTCAGTGATCATGCTTTAGCTTGTCATCAGACAAGAGGCAAGATCAACAGAACAGAGAGGTTCATAGTATGCAGAAAAGCAAGCCAGCCCTAGAAATATGAGCGACATATTAAATGGAATGTAGCTACTTAGGACCAACTTTTTAAAGTGCAAATATTGTGTATGATTGCTGTCTGTCAGATAATAATAATACTGCTAATTAAGTACCTGCTAGATTTGATATTTATTGACTCATTTAATTCTTGTTCCTAATCCAGTGAAGTAGGTCTCAGTCTTCTATTGGACAGGTGAGGAAATTGAGACTCAACAGGGGCAGGAAAATAATCCCAGTTGACTGGGGAAATAAGTAGGGTAGAAAGACTCTTAACTTCAAAGCTCAATGTTTACAATTTTTCTTTTTCTTTTTAAAATCAGTCTGCCTTCCAGTACTACACTGCTACAGCCATCCACAAAAGTAATTTGGGCTCTTTGCACTAACAACTTTGTGTTTGTGCAGCAAAATTGCTTGTGAACGACAATTTATTAGACTCTGTGGCTGTAGTGGATGAGAAGGAATAACAATGTCTAGCTTCTGGTCTGATCCTCCCACTGATTGCTTGGTTAAGCGGCTGACTTTTTTTTTCTACAGCATTGGAAAAAATGTCTTTCTTCATCTTCTGTGAAATGCTTAAGGGCAGGCTTTTTTTCCCCTCTCTCCCTCTTTCTAAGTCTCCGTGTGCTATGTGTGGCAGTTAATAATAAGTAGGCCTTTCGCTGTTGAAGGATAATAAATAGGGTGCTATTGTACCTGCGTCTCAGAGGTATTTTAATTGATATGTCGTTTACAAAGGATGTGGTGATGCTTTTGGAAATTTCTGGGAAACGTGAATAAAAAAATGATCAACGGGACAAACAGGCACAGCTTGTCGGGCATGTTTTTAATTTGCATTTATGTAACTTTCCTATTTCTGGGCATCCCTGTGAGGACACATTTAAAAAATTAAAAAGGAAAATTTACTTTTCCAAAATGTTTGCTGACCTTCACAGCACAAAAACCAATGAACCCGAGCTTCCGAGACGGCGGACTGCGGGGAATTGTAAAGATGATTCGGGCAGCACATTGTTCCACGGGAGGCGCTCAGGCTTTCCACTAACAGAAAAGTCTAAGTCAGCATTTACTTAGAAAATTTCTTTTAAAAGAGTTACAGAGGCAGTCCAGAAGTATCAATATTCCCTGTACAAACTCATATCTTTGTTCTGTTCTCTTGCTCTTGTGCCGTCTCTCTCTTTTTGAATTTTCTATAAAAGCTAAATTAGGTCTCAAGGGTTCTGCACCACTAAGCAAGGATCTCTTCTAGTCCATTGTGATGGAAGTAAATGTACTCAGGAGGGAGATGTACTTGAAGGAAAGGCTAAAGTATCTCCCTTCATTGAATTCCCCCGTCTCCCACACAAGCTACCCACCCTGACTTCTCTAAATACTTCCCGCATGCGTGCACACACACATGCACACATGCACACACTCCAACTAGCCCTCAGCAAAACTGTGCAGTAGGTAGGATATTTATCTTAATTCAGCACAACTGTTCTGTGCTCACCCCATCTTGACTCCATCTAGAGGGGATGGAGGGATCGTTCAAGTTCTCAGGCCCTTGAGGTCTCTCCTTAAATCCCTATGAAAACCTATTCTTAGGAAAGGATTTGGTAAACTCATTTACCAGGATACCAGTGTTCTTGAGGCTAAAGTTCTCAGTGGTACACACCTTATAATAGACTTCAAGAACAATCAGACTCTTCTTTTGTTATTTGTGACCCTTACCATACTGAATATTGTATCACTGGTACACTGTAAGATATGGGACTATGTAAAAATTCACTATAATTCTAATTAGTTGGAGACCAGGCATAGGGTAGGAGACAGATCTGTTGGATTTCAGAATCACAAAGAACATCCCAGTTCAGGATTCTGGATCACATGGTCCTGAAGTGGAATCCCAGCATGCATACCTCATATGTGTTTGGTTTGGGGAAGGTTACTTAATCTATAAAAGCCCCTGATCCCTCAAGAAATAAAACAACCGAGAACCAACAATGTTAACAATGTAACAAGGTATTATCCATGGGTTTGAAAAGCTGGAGGGACCCTGGAGACACTCTTATTTAGAGATGAGGAGGCAGGGCCCAAGAAGTGACTTCCCAAGGGTGCACAGTCAGGGGCAGCAAAATGCCTCCTGGATAAATTCTAGAACTCTTTGCACTGAATCCCCAGAAGACAGCCTGTCTTTTGTAAGACAGCAAATTGTCATTGTGTTGGATACTGCTGGCACGTGGGTGTGAGCCATACGTTCTCAAATTAACACAGGTTGCTTCAGGGCTAGGTGCGGTGTATGATTGTTGGTGGCCATTTAAAAAAATGCATGTTTACAGTAGAAAGACATGTTTTCAAGTGATTCTGAATGATCATCCTCTCATTCCCAATGTTCTGGTAACGGTGCTGAGGAGAGACGTTTTGATACTGTGTAAGAGGAGGATGAACCAGATCACTTCCCCAGACCATTCACCTCGCTTTGGGTCGGCTAGGGTCAGGGGGGCATCTGCAGGTCGTGCACCCTAGGAAGGGCCTCTGAGACAGACAAGACAGACCAAGAGAAGGAAATCAGCTTGTAGCATCCTGTGGCCATAAGTGAGTGAGGGGGAGAAGGGAGAGCACAGCTGTTAAAACTTGGATTCAAATCCCACTCTTCCAGGTGCTAACTGGGTGACCTTGTTATTTAACCTCTCTATGCTCCATTTTCTTCATCTGTGAAATGAGGATTAAAAACTACTACTAATTTCAAGGACTTATTCTGATGAGTAAGTGAGGTAATTAGTATAAAGTGCTCACAACAGTGCCTGGCACATAGTAAAGGATCAATAAGAATTAGCTATGATGATGATGATGAAGAAATATAGATAAATTCCAGGGGAACATGAGCCTTCTAACACACTTATAATACATGTTATACAATCACTTATCTTAAAATAATGGTTTGGAAACTGCCTACTGTTTTTATGAGTACTAGGCTAGCTTTTTTTTTTTTTTTTTCTTCAATTAAAAATGTCCAGAAAGAAAATACTTTTTTTCTGGATTCAAATATAAGTTCATCAAATGCCTTTCAAACATTACAGCTTATATCTATATCTATATCTATATATGTATGTATAAAACTTCGCATTCAGAAATAAGTTCTGCCTGAAAAAGCAGGTTTTGGACTGCTAACAAGGTGCTAATATCTGTACCATAACACTGTACTTTTCTGCCAACTGACTCAGTTTGTATTTAATTAGACCATAAGATGTTGGTCTGAGTATAGTACAAGTTACATAAGTTTCACAATTTAGATCTCTTGATGTCAGTAACTTCCATCATGGCAGAAAACACCACTGAAATTATGACTCCCCTAATAGGAATCTTAAAAACGAAATGATGAGTACAAGCATTCATTTGTTTTAAGATGAAATAATGGAGAATTTGAGTTTGTTTTTTTTAAAGATTGTACATGCATTTTGCAGGCGTGTATTTGAAAGTAGATTCAGACGCAATTTTTCAGGAGTTTTTTTCTAATGGAAAGCACAATTTTTATTGGAAAGAAGAGGAAAGATCCAACTATTTTAGATACTTGGTGGGATCTTTAAAGGTTGCGTGTTAAGTATAACAAAATATTGGACTGCTCCCATTTAAAAAGTGGTGAGCACCTTCATAAAACCCCCCAAGAACAGATCAACCCTCCACGGCTATGAAAAAAACATCATAGATATAATAACATTCAGTGAGGTGGTATGTGGGGAAACATTGCAGTTTGTATCTGGTAATTGTTGTGTCTGTAAATTTTTCAATGAGATTGTGCTAAACAAATATAAATAAATGTAAGGAAAAACACTCATCAAACCATCATAACAATCTTTGAGTTTCTTCTCTGCAACTGGATGCAATGCCGTGCTCAGTTAATGTTTTGAAATCATGTTCACCAGGTGTATTAGGACCTCTTAGGTGAGAGTGAGGAAACTTACTATGAGGCAGGTTTTAGGGGGGCAACTGAGATGTTAGCTAAGCCTGCTGACACTGGCATATGCCAGACCAAGTCTCCAGACCACCTCTCTGCTTTCTGCTTGACTTCTCTTTTTCTCCAGTGACCCCTAAACCATCAAAAGATACATTTGAAACAAGGATTCGTCAAAGACTTGGGTTTTCCAAATGTTTCAACATGGATCCGCAACATTCTCAACTCATCTTAGTACAGCAAAACTCTTCATTTGATATTTCAGCATCTCTCAATTCTTTCCTCTATCTAACCAAATCTCTACTTCCTAATGAAAACTCTCTGGGAAGCCTGCTGTACTTGGAAAATTATACATATGCTATAGATGTTGATCTGAGATTCTCTGAGCCTCAGCTTTCTCATTTGCAAAATAGAGATAACAGCACTTCACTATTTTTGTGACAATAAAAATTCAAGATAATAATAAACCACTCAATGAGGACTAAATACCAAAGCACTATGCTAAGTACTTTGTTAACTTATGTAATTCAACCCTTACAAAAACCCCAAGAGGTAGGTATTCATCTTCATTTTACAAAATAATGTGAGGCTCAGAGAAGTTAAATAACTTGCCCAAGGCCACACAGTAATTAGTAGAGGTTGGACAGGAACCTGATTGTCCCACTTTAATGCCTGGTATTGTAAATTGCACCCTGTGAGGTCAAGGACCTAAGGCAGTATCTGACACACAGTGAGAGTAGAGTAAATGTTAGTTTCTTCTCTTACACTGTTTCATTTGGGGTGGTATACACACACAATTTGTGCCTTACAATTCTGTCCCCAAGCTTTAGTCTACTCTGTCCTTATAACGGAAAAGCTTCTTGTGATTCCTTACTGATAAAATTCTACGCAATTTGAAGGTTCTGTTCAAGTGACTTCCCATAAAGTTCATCCTAATCACTGTAACACTGACCTCACTTCTGAACTCATCTGGCTTTCACCTGTTACAGGGGTCCTTTGGCAATGCCATACTGTTGTATTCTTAGTTAACAACTCACATCTGTCCTTTTGAAACCTCAGGGGTTCACTTCTCAAGAAAAGAGACAGCATTCTGCAATGGTTAAGAACACAGCCTCAGGAGGTAGCCCGCTTGGGTCTGAATCTCAGTTTTGCCATTTACTAGATGTGTGACTTGGGCAAATACTTAGCCTTTCTATAGCTCAGTTTCCTCACCTATCAAAAGAACCAAATAATAAACACTATTTTATTATAAAGTTGCTGTGAGGATTAACTAAGTTAATATTTGTTAGGAATTAGACAGGAACATGACACATAATAAGTGCTACATAGTATTTATTTTTTAAATAAATATACTTTCTTCATTGGATTGCCTCCAACAATTACATAATTCTCAGAATATACTAGATATGCAAAATATTGGTTTGTCAGTTAGTTAATTGGTCATTTTTTGAGTTACCTTTCCTCATCCATAATTAATTTGAAGTTTCAATTACCTGTTATTCATGGATAAATTATTGAGTTTGGAGTTGGGGATTGAAAGATGTCTAACACCAAGGGGTTAAAATATAGAGAAAATAAATATATAAGGAGTTATACTTAAATATTAATTGATGATTCAATTTGGCAATGTGTATAAATAATGTACTACAGACTCATTCTATTAAAATGTGGCCAAGCTGCCTGGTACTGCATTGTATTTCAGCATATTTTTAATATACTATTATCTCCTTAAGGCTTGAATACTTTCTCTCATTTATTCAACATTTATTGGATGTCAGATTTTGTGCTGGGTGATGGGAATACTAAATTTCATGCTCTACTTTTTTTTTTTTTTTGTGGTACGTGGGCCTCTCTCTGTTGCAGCCTCTCCCATTGCGGAGCACAGGCTCCGGACGCGCAGGCTCAGCGGCCATGGCTCACGGGCCTAGCCGCTCCGCGGCATGTGGGATCCTCCCGGACCAGGGCACGAACCTGTGTCCCTGCATCGGCAGGCGGACCCTCAACCACTGTGCCACCAGGGAAGCCCGGGAATACTAAATTTAATAAGACATGGATCCTGTCCTCAGGGACTTGAGTCCAGAGTTGGGGTCAGCAAAACAACTGTCCACCAAAATCTAGCTCACCACCTGTTTTTGTAAATAAAGTTTCATTGGAACACAGCTATGATCATCCATTTATATACTGACTATGGCTGCTTTTGTGCCTCAATGTCAAAGATGAATAGTTGTGACAGAGATTGTGTGGGCCATAAAGTCTAAAATATTTACTATCTGGGGCTTTAAAGAAAAACTTTTCAGAACCCTGGTCTAGTAGAATGCACTGAAGTACCTCTTTTTTGAGTAGGATATTCTTTCTATCTCATGGTCGTTGATTTTGAGGTTAGTGGTCATCCAGAACTTCTACAGAAAACTGGCACTTCAGAAACTTGGGTGGAAGAAATAGCTGGTTATTGTCCAAAGCCTCTCAGATATGATTGTGCCTAGTTATTTAAGAAAAAGTTAATGGAGAACAGGTTATTGTTCTTGGTTCTTCTTAGAGTTTGAAATAGTTGTTGCCTAGGTACTCAATCTAATGAAGTTCCTAAGCAATTATGATACCAGGTTAATATGGACCTGAAAAAAAGCATGGCAGAGCACCATAGACTAGGAATCATAGGGTCTGGAGCATTCCCCTTCATCCTAGAATTACTATAAAAGTAGACTATACAGTACATACTATATCACTGCAAGGGATGTAATTTCTGAGTCATTTTAGAGTGTATATTTTAAAATGAAATTGATGAATTGCTCTTTAAATATGTTAATGGAATCTAATAAATCTCAAAATGTTTTGATATCTGTATCATACATTTGAAAAGAAAATCATAAATAAGCTCTTCCTAGAAATTTTTCAATATATGTTTTTTCTTCTTAAATTCACACTTTCATTTCACTCTCCCCACAGAATTTTATTCTAATGTCAAAATTTTCATATTTGAAAGTGTTCTATTAATCACCTGGTACTACTTCTCTGTAACAAAATATATATATATATATTTAAATTTAACATTTTTCCTCTATGAACACAAGTTCTGAGTTTTAACTTTCCTTCTGGATTGATTTATTGTTATCATTGTCGCTAAATCACAGTCAATAAAAATTACACAATTATATTACAAATTTTATATTTACTAAACATAAAATTAAATATTTAAAGGAAATTCATCTCTTAATAAGCCAGATGAGGCTTTTTTTCCCTTCCAGTTATTTCTGGTACCTATGCTTGTCTATTATTTACTATTAGAATGTAATGGGGTTTAGAATCACTTCTATTCCTATTTTTGTTTCTAGAAATGTAAGTGTTGAAAACATATTCACATAAATATGTAGGTGGAAGTGGAAAAAATGTTGCCATAGCAGTTTAATCACTTCTTTAAACTCCTTCTGAAATCTATGCCTCAAATCACATAGCATTCTATCATCAAAAACTATCTTTAATGATGATCTATAACTGACAATTTGGTTAGGTCTTCCTTCAATTTTGTTGGAAGTAAAGAAATAGAAACTACCTGACTTGTAAAAGGATGTTTTGCCCTTTCATTAGAATTATTCACTTTCTCAGCATTAAAATCAAACTTTCAAATTGTTCCTCTGTTGTAGTGCAATGCAAGTTTTGCCATCTTGGGAACCATGCACATAATACAATTTGAAATGAGTGAGAGCTCCGTCTTTCTTTTGTGGAATGGAAGTGAGATCACTGTGAAAGCAGAGGAGGAAAAGAGGAGCCAGCTTTCTCAGAGGATACAGTAGGAAAACTGAGGATCTGTAAAGTGATTCCATTTAGAAAGCCTTCATATGTTTCTCAATCTCAGCTCTATGGACATTTTGGCAGAATAATTCTTTGTTTGAGGGAGCTGTCCAGTACATTGTAGAATGTTTATCAGCGTTCCTGACCTTTACCTACTGGAGGCCAGTAGCACCTCTTCAATTGTGACAACCAAAACTGGCCAAATATCTCCTGGGGGCAACATTTCCACCTGTTTTGAACCACTGACCCAGGGGGATGAGTACACATGAATGAAGCCTACCTTAGCAAGGAATATCATATTTGAATTCTGCCCTATAAGTACCAATGAGTTCCCAACAATCTTAAAGGCAAATGGAGATTCTTCATCTATCTCAGAGCATAGGAATATTTAAAAAATCTTCCCACAGCCCCACCAGTAGGTATGAATTCATCCTCCAGCTCTTATATTTTGAGACTTGAGTATATCTGTGTTGGTGTTTTTTAACATCTCTAGGGATTACAAAGCTCACCAGTGTTGTCAGGAGATAAATATGGGTTAGTTTAATGAAGGTAAAATGAAGGCAAGTTGATTAATTTTTCAATATGAGTATCCTGATCTTTCCTTCAACATTTAAAGTAATATATTTCTCACATTAATATGAGCCTTCAGAGACAAAAAAAGCAATGTTGTACTATTCTTTATAAGAATTTAATAAGGCAGAACCCTTTGTTTCCCAATGATGGAGAAAGGTTTTTAACTGCATATTATTATTATTATTTCCAGTACTTATTGTAAATTACAGCATATGGCTTTCAAGAAGACTAGACTCTAAGCTCTTCAGATGAAGGGACTGAATTCTAATCACCCTTGTATCTTCAACACTTAAGAGACTGCCTGGTGCATAATAGGCCCTTGATAAATGTTTGGTGATGAATGAGTGAATAGTTGTACAAGTATTAAATAAGTTAATTTTCTCAGTGAGCCATTAAACTTTCAACCTTAACCCTATTATCATATGAGCTGACCTCAGGCAAATGCATGAGCTAAAATACAATGAGTTGTAGATAAAGGACAGCCTTACTGCTATGCCAGAGTAGTTGAGCATTCACTGTGACACTTACCTACAGACTAATCTACAGAGAATGTGTGGAAATTTTTGAAAGTCCAGAAAAAGCAATAAGAAAATAATTACCTGATAACTTAATATCTAAAGGTAACTTTTGACATTTTTATACATTTGCTTTAATTTCTTTTTTATGCATTTTATATAATTTGGATCATATAGTATATACAATCTTGCATTTTAACTTTTTATTTGTATTTAGGTTCAGTGATGTCAGGGATGATGTCTTTCTTGCTCACCATTTTATCCCTAGAACCTAAAACACATTGTCGAATACATACAAACATTTAATACTAGTGAAGTATATTAAATACGGTGACTACATACTAGTATAAGAATGAGTACATACTAAATGAAAGTGTGCTGGTAAAGAGCATTACAACAAAAGTTTCCCTATATTGTTGAAAATATCATAATGAGGCTATAACAAATCTTTAGGTACAAGACTTTAGGAATAAATTATTTTGACACTTTATTTCCTTTGGGAAAATTCCCAGAAAGTGAATTACTGGGCCAAAGAGTATGATCATTTTTAAGGGTTTAGGCTCAATGACTGTACCAATATAAACACCCACTATAGAATATGAGGGTGTCCAATTCATCACACCCTCTACAATTGACAGGTGAAGATGCCACTAATATTGTTTTAATTCTTTAATAAGTGAAGTTGAGCTCTTTCTTTCCAATTGTCTGTTAGTCATTTATATTTCTTCTTTTTATAAAACAATTGTTTATGTTTTGTGGGACTGTTTTTAAGGTGTTGAAACTGCATTTTTAAACTGTTAAAAAAGCACTCTGTTTTGGGGTTTTCTTTGGCTTAGCTGCCAGGGCACATTCTTATTTATACCTGTCCTGCATTATCTCACAAGATGCTTTGTGCATCACTCAGATGGTGTCTACAGAAGCTCACTGAGAACTATAGAGCACTCAACACAGGCAAGACAGTACTATAAATTTTACCTGCGATTACATTTGTAAAGAGATGAGACTGCATCTGTCAGCTCCTCCCAGGTTAACGGAATTCCCTTTAAAAATGTTTTCAGAATTTTCCTCAAGAGCAGCTACAGTGCAAAGACTGACAGAATTAATGAGTATAAAGAAATATTCCACTATTTCTAAAAGAGCAAGCACAGAAGGTATTTTACATGAGGTAAAACAAAGACAATCACTTGAGATAAGCCTACAGTTTTTTCCAGTGTGATGTTATCAAACATACTAGATACTAGATGCAAGATGAAGACAACCCAGCGCAGACTCTGATGCAGTCCATTTTCTTTCTAATAGTATCTGTGGTCAAATTTAGTCGAGTTGTGGGAATCAGGATCATTATATAATAAGATCAACTTGAGTCCCGGAGAATAAACGGCAGGGTAGGGTTGGTGTTTCAAGCTATGTTTGTACAGCACAGCTTACACAAAAGAGGTCTGAAAAATCAGTAACAGTGGACTAATAAATATGCTTTTAAAGAAATGTGAATGAGCTTAATGTGAAAACATAAAAATTAATCATATAAATGATAGCTCAATGTAAGGGATACTATGTTTCAGCCAAAATGCAAAACACATTAAATTGCAATATTGTTGCGGAGGAGCAGAACTCTACATGTATTCAGAATTAATGTCAAATTTAATTGTTTTTTTTTTCTTTATATTGCTGGGCACAATTAGACATGGCACTCTCTTAATGTTATCAAGGTTTTTTCCTTAAGAAAATATTTTATGCTTGTATAAGACATAGAGTTGGGTAGGATGATAACAGGGCTTTGATATAAATGATGTGCTGCTGAGACTTTCAATTCCAGCCAATCAATCAGACAAAATTAATTAAACTCAGATAAATGGTGGTATGCTTGGCTATTCAACCCATTACTTTGTTTGAAATGCTTATGGCCACGATAGATAACCCTCCTCTTAACAAACATAAAAACCAGAGGAGAAAATTGACAAGCTGAGGGACAAATGAGTGAATTAACATAAACTATTAGGCAAGTGAATGTTGATTATTGAATAAAGAGGAATTTCATATTTAGACATAAACAGTCTTTAGAGCTACTTCCCATAAAGTTGTTTCTTTCCTTAAATTAGAGGCAGCTAGGTTAGGATCTTAGTGGAGGAAACACCTATAAATATGTAATTTCACTAAAAATATGAAATCTCTGTCAAAGGAGACATATTTAAATTTATGAAATTAAATTTCAGAATCTTCAAGGCAATAATTATGTTCACAAAAATTTTTACTATATATACTTTGACTTTGCTATTATTTTTATTGGACAGTTAACATTCAGAATCTGTAGATGTTTCCATAATACTTATTTTAATTTTTCCTGAGATTGGCAAATGTCATGATCATTATTTTAGGAGTGAAAACTGTGGAGAACTATGGTTTGTCCAAAAGGATCCTGTGATTGGATGAAATATATAGTTTTACTATATTAATATGTATTCTTTATATGGCCAAAACACTCATGAGAGTTTGGATACCAAGTTTTATCTTGAGGGCCAATACTGGTCAAATGGTAGTACAGGTTGCATCTGGACTTAGCAAGTATTAATGCCATAATTGATAAGTGATGTCTGCTGTGGGTACAAGGATGGTAAAAAATAGTAGAGCACAGCCTAAGAGAGAAAGCACAGAGTAATGAAAATAGAACTGGGCTCAGAGTCAAAAGCCCTTGATTGAAGTCAAATTCTGGTCTCAACTTCTTTTAACAAATAATTATGGACAAATCATATATTTTCATATTTAGAAAAAGGGGTATAATCAACACTGGACATTTCAGAAATTCAAGTGAAACAAAGATTATCTAAGGAATTCTTTAGGAATTTTATAAGAAAACCACTTTTGTTGTGCCTGAGACTGTTATCTTTAGAGGGCATCGCTTCTTATACATTGTAAGTACTCAATAATCAGGATTTGTTGAATCATATTTAAACCTGATCCGCTATTGGGAGTGTCACCTACAACTCTGTCACATATTTTCTTTTACTTTTTGGTCATTGTATTATGATAAAAGAAAGTCTATCTCTGACTCTAAATCAACACTCATGTCAACCATGTTAGGTAACCTTCCAGAAATCATTAATGAAATTTCGGTGGAAAAAATTTCAGAATTAATTTATTTCAATACAAAACAACACTTTCTAAAACCAATCAAATAAACTTTAATTTATTGTGACACGGGTGGCATCCAGAAATGACTTTTAGTGATATTAGTTAACAGAACAAAATAAAACAAAAACACAATTGGAAGGGTATTAATGCTACCTTATTAGCATTCTTATTATTGATATTTCTGAGCTGTCTTTGGAAAGATACTCGAAAAGCCCTGTTCCTTTGGTACTTAACTGATTTTTTTTTTTTTTCAAATGACAGGAATGAAAATATACATGCAAGGGTGAAAGTGCTTAGGATTGCCTTTTAAAAGTAGTCAGCATTTAAAAGAAAAAAAACAGAATATTGGGCCATTTGTTTTAAATGTAATTTTAGAGCAAACTGATGAATGGTATAAGACCCTAAAAATTTCTAAATGAATTTATCCAAAATATTAAAACAATTATTGTCAAGAAGCACTGCACCTTAATGATACGATGTGTTTTTCCCGAACAAATGTTCCTCTTTTCAAATCAGACTGTGTGGCATTTGCTCATATTCAACAACTGTGGAAATTTGGAACAAGGTTTCTTCTTAAAAAGAAAAAAAGTCTAATCCCTTTGCTATGTGCCAGGCACAACTTATGTACACGTTAATAGGAAATGCTGTATTAATAATTTTATTATTTGACCTGACAATGATAAGGATAGCCAATTACTCATTAGAAACTGAACATGCCTGAGTTCTTTAAGCTTGCACACTACTGTTTGATTCTGGAATCTAGCAGCCAGCAGCTGCTGGATGGTAAATTATGATTGGAGTGTTCATTCTGGCTCAAGCTCTATAATGAAACTTTTACTTGGGCAACTTGGAATATGGGTTTTTATGCTAATCCAGTGTTATGGAACCCATATGAAGCACTTGTGTGATCCATTCCTTGGACACGTGAAATTAAACATATTTTAAATGTGGTTTGATAAATAGTTTCAATTATTTTCATTTCACTATTCAGGCAAATAAAAATAGCGCTACTGTTTGAATTTCATATCCGGCAAGAACACATTCTGATCCCATTTAACAAGACGGTCTTTAAATAGCCTTTTTAAGGGAAAGATCAAATAGTGGTTTAGCGTTTACTTAGTAAACATATTTCCATAAAAGCCAGAGTAAAAAAAATCTAGATTCATATTACATATGGCATTCAAGTAAACCACTGTTCTCCAAAGGTTCAATCTATATTTACCACCAAGAAAAGCACACTGGCCCAGGCATAACATGAAGTGGGTATATGTGTCCATTGTCATATAGCATATGATGCCAGAGATGAGCGCCAGAGAAACCACAACAAGAAGTGAGGGAGGCAGATACAAGCTAAAATGTTCTTGGTTTTCAGAGTTCTCTAAAGGCTGCTTTTTCTTCTTGTTGATTTTTGTGTTTTAACTAACTGCAGTTTCTGACCAATCTGATCATATCACTGTCCTTTTATACAACTGTCCTTTTATTATCACCTAAACTTAGAGAAATTTGTTTTTAAGCTCAGATAAATGGTGTGACCCATCACATGACAGGCCAGATTTTATTCCAGAGTTAGGAATGGAATCACAGATTGTTAACATCATTTCAATGCCATTTTTCAGAAAAATAACTCCCATTTCATACTTCTACTTGATACTAATCTTAGTTTTGTTTTTCTTTTGTTTTGTATTATATTCACCTTTTGAAATAGAAAGCACTGTCAACAAGTATACTTTTCAGTTTAACCTGATAACCTAACTAGGTCTGAAGCTGAGTACTGTATTGTGATGTCTAAATATAACGGTACAGATAAGTTAAAATATTTTAAATATAAAAAAAAAAGAAGCGAGGGAGGGAGTGTCCAGAAAAACCAGTTGCCTTATTTAATAACTGTTCAGTCAAAGCTTCTAAAAGTTAGAGGGGCCGTTCTGTGACCTCTCTTCCAACCTTTCACCTTTTTAGAAAAGCCTCAAAAAATGGGGTCAGTCAGCCACTTCTTGAATTCTTCCAGTTCCATGAAGTAAATAGATTAAGTACAGTAGCCATTATGTTATCAGGATATGTTGCAACAACAAAAATGTACCATTCCTTAGTCTAATAAATTCCAATTTATAATCTGCATTTTAAAAAATGTATCTATTTTTCAAGATTGAAAATGTATGACTATGTGGTCTTGCTCACTGTGTAGAAATTTGAAGACAAGGTTTATGCTAATGCGGAGGGTTATGATCAAGAGTGGCGATTTGGCTGCCTGGAAGTCTCTAATGGTGACATTCACCTTTGTGAATTCTCCCCAGTCTAGGGTCCGGTTTTCAGTTTTGTAGGCTCAGAAACTTGATCTCACCAGTGTTTCAGAGTAGATTAGACCTTAGTACGAGGATTCAAGTTAACTAAGCTCACAAGAGCTAATGTATAAGACCAGAAAGGCAAATTATCACTTCAAAATGAAGAGCCTACTTATGAATTGCAGTAGATACTTTTTATAAGCTTAATCAGCGAATTACCTATAGATAGATAGTGCTAGGACGGACATGGCCAATAGTTGTTTCTAACACTCACATTTCTGTTACTACCTAGGAGTCCAGGATTTCTCCATCTTTAAATATGCTTAAGGGAGAGAATAACTCAAAAGTCAGCAAGACTATTATCTGTTGATTTTATAGTTTAATTTTCAGAGTTCAATCTTACATCCAAGTTCTTGAAATGGAAAAGTTTGAAGAATATCACTATTGCCCTCGGACACTGCCGACATGCCCTATTACTTCAATGGATTTTATTCTTCCTGATATCTAGTAATCTAAGATACTCTCTAGAGTAGATATCACTATTTTCAGGTAATGCCTTAAATGTTAAAGAAAATGAAGCTCAATATATATCAGCCATGTCCTTATTCCTTATTTTACAAAGATAAGAATTTCTCTTATAAAAACAAATGTATAAGAACATTGTATTTTCCCATATTTTTTTCCTAGTGATTCTTTTTTTGCAAGTTACATTTTTCCCCACTCTGATATTTGTCTAATTCTGTACATTTTCTTTTTGTAATTTAAGAATTACTTTAGAGTTTTCTTTTTTAAATTGTCACTTGTAAATTATTTTACTAGTAAGAGTTTTATTTGGGAACAATACTACTAGTTATTCTACATCAGGATATGTTCTTTTTGGAACAGTTCTACTTCCATAAACTAAATTTCACCTAGCACCTACTATAAAAGGCAACTGTGAAATACAAGAAACAATAATTTAATAAACCTCATTTATGATGAATAAATTAACCCAAAGGCAGACTTCTATGCATCCTTAGAGGCCCATCTCAAACATCACTTCCCCTGTGAGAGCTACTCTGATGTTCTGATAGCATCCCTACTGTATTCTGTTCTGCTCTCACTTTGATCATAGCTTTGACCTCACCAGTTGTCTAATGTTTTATCAACTTGGGTATCCTTAGGGCTCAGTTTTGCGCCTCACTTTGACTAAATGCTCAATAAATCATGGATAAATGAATGTGAGTCACATACATTTCTATTAGTATATACATGGCTGCAGAAGATGAAATCTTTGGGTCTGTCCCTTTTAAAATTAAAACTGAAAATTGAAATATTCAGGAAGATGGTCTTATTCCCAATCTTGAGAGGATATCTTAATTTGGACTCCTAGAAATGAGATGATCAATGACTTTGACAAAGTTTTCAGAACAGGGGAGAATCAAGCTTGGTTGGTTCCAAATAGGGAGAGAAATTTGTATCTAAAAATGATATTTTAAAAAACTAGGCAGAAGATTAAAATAAAATAATATTCTACTTTTTATTGCAGCCAGTAATACTCATTTATTCCATGCTAAGTAATGACTACAAATGCCAAGGCCTTTTAAAAAAGCTTTTGCTGTTTCTTTTTTAAAGGATAACTTGGTGCCCAAATTCAGAGAGGACCTTTTGTACTTCTAATTCAATATTAAAATACTGTATATCTGCTATTGTCCCATGATTACAACATAATCCTAATAAAATGCAGGTAATGGTGTAACAGTCTTTAAAGAAGGACGCTTTATTGGACAGTCATATGAAAATTTTTAAAAATATAATTTAAAATTGACTTGTCACAACATTCACTGGGAAAAAAGCTTTACTATGAAATAAAAATCTATGTAAGTTTTCTTTAAGCATTCCAAATCTTTCACATGTCCCACGGTACCAGGATATTGGGTTTACAAGAGTACAAAGCAATAAGCAGGCTAGTAACAAAAAACATAATTCGGTAATCAACCAGATTATTTGTCCCTACCTCTCTCTCTTTTTTTTTGCTGATATTTGTAATTCCACTGAATTTGAGAAATATAACCCAGGGCCACATGATATGAAAACTAACCACACACAAAAAATGACACCAATAAATACCCTTTTTAGTTAAGTAATTTACAAAGTCAGCATACCCACCCAGTTAATAAAATATTCACATGCATAGGTGAACACGCTTAAGTCAAAGCAAATTACCTATGTTCTTTTATAAGAACAGGTTTTTGAACGAGTTTTTAGTTTCATGTATTGGCAAAAGGTAACATGTTTATTTTGACCTCTGTAGGAACATGCCTAAGCCAAGAACATCCCAACTGAATTTTAAAACAAAGTTTACCATAATGTTGTAATAATTATCATAAAGGAAATTCTATTTCTAATAGTTATAAAATAAGGACTAACCAAGAAAAATGCAAGTTACATTTAGTAGAAAATACTACACCTTTTAAGAGTTATTTTTAAATGTTTTAAATGCTTGCTATGCAAGGTATTACACAATGTAGATAAAATATACTTTGAATATTATTTTTAACTCCCCAGATAACCATTAATAAAATCACACTTATTATTTGATGCAGACAGACAACAAATCTAGGACTTGAAATATTGATGGCCACATAGATCTATTTTAAAGGTGAACAGAGGAAGCTAAAATTCTAAGTGCCTTGCAATGCATAATAATTTTGTTTGTGATGCTACGATCTCAATATTTCCTTTCATAAGAACCCACTCCCCACTGCCATTAGTTAACCACATGGTTATTATATTTAGCTTGATTCTCTATAAATGCCGTTATAACACCTGTGGTTTTCCTCATTAAGAACTGAAATGGATGGGGTCAGGGGTTGAAAGGGCAGCATATGCGCTATGAAAGAACTAGTTAACATAGCCTATTATATTGGCGCACTGGTAAATCTCATTTCTATTCATCAGATGATTAGTTCAATCAATATTTATTCCTCTGTGCTCCCTTTGTCTTTTGCTACAAAGGAGACATCCTTCAAATTCATGGCATAAGCCTTGTTATCTATGAATTTGTTGCTTAATTTGAGAGGGAATATTTTATTTACTTGGCAGTCCTAAATTCTTTGATTCCTTTTCCCTCTAATTATCATTAGGTAGTATAATGGAGTTTTGTGTAGATTATTTATAAATAAATGCTATTAAGAGTTTTTTTGTTTGTTTGTTTTGTTTTAATGTGACTCAAGTACCACATGTATTCATTTCTTCTTTTTGAAGGCTCTGGAAAGTTGCTTCTGTTTCTCTATATATGTTTGAATTTGGAAGTGTGGATTGTGAAAGCAAAGATAAGAATGATTTTCTCTCTCAAATATTCATTCTTCTTGTCTGAGTGGGTGGTTATAGGCACATACATATACATATTGTGTATCAGTGGGTATCAACAGACGCCTCCAAAGACTGCTATTATCTGCTAGGGATTCTGTTAAGTCACAGATTCTCGTCAAAGTAATATAAATATTTGCATGAAGCTGTAATTGGAAGATGATTACAAAGTTACAGGAATAATACTTTATGTGTAGAGTGCTCATTTTATCAAAGGTCATTATGTATTACATTACAAAAGATTTATTTCATTTGTCTACTTAATTTCTGTCCTTTATGTAAGAATGGTTGGAATAGTAAAACTATATCTAGAATTTTAAAAACCTTATATTAATTATTAAGCAAAATTTCCATTCCTAATATTTACTTTTCTGTATATTTTAACATCACAATAAAATGCTTTGTTAATGTCAATTACATAAAATTAATGGCAATATAATTTAAAGCCTGTTTTTGTCTTTATGGAAGAGACAGAGAAATGATTTAGTCTTAAGAAATTCTCATCATAATACTAGAATGATGAAAATATATATTTTTTAAGTCATCTCAATCACTAATAAATTTGCACTAATAACGTATGTGTTCATAACTTTTGATATGTTTTAATCGGGCTAAAATTTGATGGTTTTAACTTTGGCATTAATTTTCCTAAATCTTCATACAATTACCTGTAAGCCTTAGATTTCTCCAAGGTACAATGCCACTGATGTTACTATTCACAATTTAAAACCTCAATTTACAAATTTGCAGAACACCAGCAGACCCTCATATAAAGAATTTTAAAACTTAATAATTTACTAGAATATTTTTAACTCTATATTAATTGAATGCTATAATATGTACTTTAAATAAGAGATGTTATCCATAGCAGTGAAAAAATCTAGTTCATGCCTTGTGATTCACACTTTTATTTCTTAACACTATTGTATCTAAAAGTATAAAAACTACATAAAGCTGAAAAAAAGTTTTACTTGTCTTTTTATCTAGGAAAACTGCCTGCATTGAATCATTTAAAAATCCTGCTGACAATTCTGTATATGCTACTTTTAGGGGAAAAATAAAAGTAGGAATTATTACACAGCTGGAATACCATGTTCACGAAGACCAACCCTGAAACTTAATATTTTCTTCGCGCTGAAAAATTTTTGCTGCTGTAAAATTAGGTTTCATGAGTATGAAACATGTAAATTTAAAATACAGTGTATTTGTATTGCATACACACATGAATAGTTGCTTTTATGGTTGTAAATAGTTTAGTGTCTAACAAATTGTTACCAAAATAAATGTGGACATTTCTTTTGATTGAATATAAAATAAACGTGTTAGTTATGTTAAAGTTAAACTTCACATAAACCCCTTTAATAATGATTCAAGAAATCCTTTAAGGTTTTTCTAAACAGTACAACAAATTATACTGCTGTTGATGGAAAATCCAGGACTTGTGAGTTTTAAATGAATGCTACAAAGGAGTTTTAATCTTGCATCCCCCATGTTTATGAAGCCTGCTGCTCCAAGTTCTCCCTTTCTATTTCCATCCTGGTTTCCCAATTCCTGATTATCTGAAAATATAGAAAAGTTAAAAGCCTTAATGGTACTAATATGTATACCGGAAGTCCAGGATGTCACGCCCTTCGGTGTTAAAATACTTGTTACAAATTCACTCAGGATGTTGAGGGTGGGGGAGGAGAGAGTCCCAAGATGTAACCACCTAAGAAAAACAATTTTCTGGCTATATATTTTTTCAACAATACTTGAAATACAGCTTTAGGATTTTTCTTTGAACTGTTTGAATGTTTACTTTTCTTGGATTATAAAGACAGCTTACTGATAATTACTTAATGAACAATTACTAATGACTACTGACAGAGATGTCCTTCCACAAATGTTTTTTAATTGTGGGAGGTGGAATGTTGGTCAGAAATATTCAATTGGAATTTTTGGAAGAAATTAAGATCTAGAACAGGTTTAGGAAATTTAAAGGCCTGGCCGTCAGGACGTTCAGAGCTCCAGACTTCCCAAGCTTTGCCATACCTCTGAGAGCAAGCCGCTTCTTTTCTAAAGTTAGCAGTTCATAAAAATTAACTACCTGAAAATAATAGATGAAAACCGGACTTTAGAAAAGCCAAGCCCCATCCTTGTTTACAGCAAGGATAAAACCAGATTTCTAATCCGCCGGAGCCACAATCACCTATTGATTGCGACGACATCTGTGCCCCTGTTTTTGGAAGCAGGGTTTTCTGCGGAGGCAGGGTGAAAAATCCGACCATTTCGGTGCTCCTGTGTAATAAACAGCTGGCAGGCTTCCCAGGAAGGAGTCTTGAAATCCACACCTCGGCTCACTTGTTTCTCACCTATGGACGGACCCAATTAAAAGTCCTCCTTTCCGCATTCATAAGTTATCCTTTTCAATAATGCAATCTACGAAGTAGCATCTCTAGACCTCATGTGGTAGGTACTCTGTAGCAGACAAAGGGTGAAAGGCTTTGTGCGCCACCAAATACACCCTTCTCCGCCCCAGGCCAGCCCCGAGTAAGCCGTAGCGCTGGGGACCGACTCAGTTCAGCCGTGGGGTAGGACAATGACCTAAGGATCAGAGCCTCTTAACCCCTTTCTTACCCCAGAGCTTCCCTCGGGATAAAGTCTCTTAACTATCCTAGACCTGGCGGGGGCGGGGTGGAGGCCGGCGGTCGGGGGTGGGTTTACTGTGCTGGTCCCCAGGGCCAACTCGATCCTGGACCAAGTTTGCATTGTGCCAAGTGCCCTGACTCAGTAGAGTTGCCAAATGCAAACCGTGGAGCCGAGGCTGAATAACAGACTGGGACCACCCGGGGATGGGGGATGTGTGTGCGCGCGCGTGTCTGCGTGCGCGCGTGTGTGGTGTGCAGGGGGAAAGGGAGTGGGCGCACTGTAAAGCTGAGTTCAAAAACTGCCCCTTCCCCCAATATAGACTGCTTAGTAGCCCAGGCACAAGAGAAAGTTGATTCGTTTCCGCTCTCACTTCTCAAGTTCACACTCAAGTTCAAACCCTGACTCCCCTAAGACGTCTGAGTACCCTGGACCTTGGACCTTTTCTCCATCCTTATACAATCACCTCTGATGACGCGGAAGGGCACGGTCTGTAGGAAAAGCGCAGAGATGGCAGAGGAGGGACAGTAAAGGGTCAAGAACGGAGAGCCCAGGAGGTAGAGAGGACTCCGCCACTTTTTAAGGTTGATTTTTCTCCAGAGCGTTCCCCCAGGTCCCCTGAGAGCTGTCTTAAGTTAGAACCCTCTGGGACTGTGGGGTGGGTGGGTGGGGAGTAGGTTTCGACTTCTTTCTCAAGGTAAGAGGCAGCACCTGGCGTCAAGCTTCTCGAGTCCCCGAAGTGGGCGCCTTGGCGAATCTGGACTGTCGCTGGCAAACTGCTCCTTCAGGAGCAGTGCGATCAAGCTACAACCCACTCTTGTCCCACACTCCTCTGTTTTCTACAATTTAAGGGGAGAGTGAGTGGCTTTTGGCCACAGGCCCTAGTGCCGGGTTGGAACTGACGTGGCGCATGGTTTCAGACCTTCAGAACATAACTCAGCCACGGGAGGAATATTGATTGGAAAGGGAGAAGTAGGGGTTGGACGAACTGGCTGCCCCAGAGTGAAGCAGGGGAAACTGAAAGGAGAGAGGATGGTGGTGAGACGGGACAGAAAAACAAAAACAAAGACTAGGGCGTCCTTTACTTAAAGGTTCTGCACTCGCCAATTACCCAAGTATAGTTTCCTGAAAGAATTTGGGCAGTGGAGCATGTGACCAGTCCCCCAACCGGGACACTAAACTGGAACTAGCTCGCACTCACAGGGCCCCCACTACCAGTATGCGGGTCAGTCAAGACCATTTCACCAGGACGTCTCTGTCCCTTAGCTCCAGCTACCTCCCTCCCACCCACCTCCATGGACGGCCTCTCTGTTCCTCCTCCTCCTTCCCTTTCTTGCCACGTCCCAGCGCCTAGCTGGCTAACCCAGTCTCTGCTCTAGCGTCCAGGCTCGGGATTCACTTCCAGCGGAGCAGGGGGTACATGCCCGATACCCCATCCCGACGCTCCTCAAGAGGTATTGGGAATGTGGATGGGAGGTGAACACAGCCGAGTGGAAGGCGATGAGTGTTTGCAGCCCAACTCTCCCAAGTTCTTCTTGGCTAGCCCACCTGTCACGCGGGCTCGGGGATGTAGGACGGTCCGGAGCTGGCCGTTTCCACCTTTCTGTTGCCAGGCCCCAGAGGGACAGACGAGGAGGAGAGGAGAGCCCCCGCCCCCGCCCCACCGCAAGAAACGCAGAATGGCTAGAAAGAAAAACTGGGGAGTGTGGGGCGGCGGGTGCTCCGAGGCTCGCACTTATCCCCATGGCACGCGGGCACCCGGCCCGCTCTCCGAGAGAAGAGTGAAGTTGTGGCCAAGCAGACAGTGGAGGAAAGCGGCTCTGGGCACAGCGCGCAGGAAACGTGAAGGTCCTGGCACCGCAGGGGAGGAGACGGACCAAGTGATTCCCGAAAGCAGGCCAGGCCATCCGCCCGGGAAGCCCAAAGTGCAGCCGGAACAAGTGTGTTGCCCCTGTCCCCGGCGCGTCACCCCACCGCCGCCAGCTAGCCCAGGGGACTTGCCACCGCAGTCGCCACTGGGGGTCCTGGCCCGAAGGTTCACCCAGCACCGCCTCCCGCAGCGGCCCTTTGACAAAGGAGCCTTCCCCGCCGCGGGGAGCGCGGGCTTTTATCCTCTGGAACTTTCTCCGCACAACTTTTTCAGGGTGGCGCTCGTCCCTGGGCCGCGCGGGCTCGGGCACGCGGACCTGGCCGGGGCGCAGCGCCGGCGCGAGGGACGCGCGCAGGGCACGAACCCGGAATCTGTGTCTAGTCCCACGACACCGCGCCCTGTGCCTACCGCTCCCACGAAGGGACACTGTCCGCTGACCTGGACGCTGGTGGGCCTCGTAACCTGAAGAGTGTGTGTCCCCGCCTGGCCGCCTGCCCGTGCGCCCCGCGCGCCCAACCCGGGCCGGCGACCGCCGCGCGCCCGGCGCTTCTAGCGGCTTCTGCCCAGAGGCATACTTCTCCCGGCTCTCCCTCCAACCGGCGTTCGCATCCGCACCCGAGAGTGACACCCCAAAATGGTACAGTACAACTCAAGGACTGGTAGGAAGCAACTAGCGTCGTCCCCTCTCCAAAAAGCGCCCTCCCGTGTCCCTCCAGAACTCCTGAGAGGCATCAACACCTTCCCACAACTTTCTACGCCCAGGCCATTTGCAGCCCAACTGCGAACACGAACTCAGTAACTGCGCCCCGCCAACCTCTTTCCTCTTCGGCTGGGTGCGCTCCCCTCCCCCATCGCCCATCTGGCTGGAGTTGGCCGGACCGGGGAGACACGGTGCCTGCGGGCTCGCTTACCTCGCATGGTGTAGCCGCTCTCCCGCTCCGTGTAGTCATGAAGCTGCTCCCAGCCCGAACCCCGGAGAGCCCCAAAATCCCGCTCAGCACGAGTGAGGAAGGTAGTCGGCGAAGAGCTGCTCTGCCGAGAAAACCATCCCTTTAGGTGGACGCCGTGGCCGGAGGGTGACGTTTGCTGCCGCCGCTGCTATGTTAACAGTTTTGATGATGGTGGTGGTGACTGTTTTGATGGTTGTTTGGTTGTTTGTTTGTTTTCAGGAGGGGTAAAAAAAATGTGCTGGCTGGCTGGTGCCTGGGTTTTGTTTTGCTTTTGTTTTTCTTTTTTCTTTCTCTCCAATGTACTTGCTTTTTAAAAATGCCACCGCCTCCGGCTCAGAAGGTTTCTTTTGTGATCACTTGGACTGAGGAGGAGGAGGAAGGGCAGCAGCAGGAGGAGGAGTTGGTGGTGGTTTTGTTAGTTACAAAGAAGAGGGAGAAGGAGCAAGGGGGAAAAAAGGAAACAGAAAGAAGAGGAAGAAAGGCGGTGTGGATGGCAGAGCATGTGCGTTTTCACATGACATCTGTGCCTGTTAGCGGATCCACAATGTGAATTTTCACTGTTCAGTTACAGGGAGGAAGGGAGCGAGAGAGAAAGAGAGAGGAGAGAGATGGAGAGAGAGAGCCGAGAAGGGGCTTATACGCGAGGGCGGGTTTGGCTGGGACTTCCAGGCCCCGCCTCCTGTCAGCGCCGCCGCCAATCAGCGCCTGGCAGTTCTTGGAGGGGCCGGGACCACGGGGGACAGGCTTGAAGGCGAAGGGCGGGGGATTAGGACACTGGAGCCGAAGGCGGCCGGGGCTGGAACTGGGCATTAGAGACTGTCCGAACTGGGCGGAGGAGGAGGAGAGGGACCGATAGAGTCGGGCAGATCTGCAGGTGACATTCACTTCCCATTCCAGGAGGAGGGAGGGGGCACTGACGAGTCCTTGGAAGGGAGGGACGCGGGGCTCTCCGGGTCCCTGGTTGCTTCCCTCTCTCGCAAAACCCCCGGGCCCCGAATAGTTAGTTGTGAATTTATGTCAGCTCTCCGCAGAGTCCATTTTCGGAAAACTTCGCGTGTCTGGCGGGGCTTTCCCCGGGCGGGACGCTTCAGTTTTAGTGGCAGAATAATGCAAATCAACTTTCATCACTTTGAGCACAACTAAAATGCCGTCCCATGCAAGTAGCCGTCCTCTTCCTTTAAAACCATCTTTTAGATGCTTCCTGCCCCAGTCCTAAAAACAAAATAAACAAAACAATGAGATCTCTTTTGCTTTTTAAAATTATTTTACAAAGTTTTAATGCTTTCTTTTATCGAAGAAATTGATTTTATCAGCATTTGGAGTTGCTAATAAACTGGCGTTGGGCCATACGACTCAGTGATAACAGCCCCAATGGCAGTGTGGCTACCTTAGTGATGCAAGGTAAAAGGCTGGCTGAGGCTAAAAGGCATGATTGTGTGGTGCTATTGATGAAGTTGCAGGGCTTTAGCGAGGAGGAACTGTTTATTCTAGTTGCTACTAGAAGACATTTGTCTATTTAGAGGGGTCTGGCAATTAAACGTAGGTAGTTATTGTATTCCTGAGGTGAAAATTGTCATTTATGACCATTTATTTGTATTGTGGTAAAAATCTAATGCATGTATCAAAACTGTTCCTTTTCAAGTTTCCTCCTCTCATTGGACATACTACATAGATGATCACATTTACTTCCCATAGGGAACTTTGTAAATACTTTAACTGGTCACCCTAACAGACAGAGAGGTGAAAAAATTTGCCTAATCTACTCAGTCTTAAGGCATTGAGGCTCCTACTCTATAGCATACCTGTTGGCAGAACAGGCCTCATCATTGTTTAGATACCTGAATAATTTGATTTTTACTGGTATTTATTTATATTACATTATGTAACACAAAGTGCAATGTAGAATTGGCGATTTAGTTAATTAGACCACCCTATGCTGCCAAGTAGTCCCCCACAAC
This sequence comes from Physeter macrocephalus, assembly GCF_002837175.3. NCBI lineage: Eukaryota > Metazoa > Chordata > Mammalia > Artiodactyla > Physeteridae > Physeter > Physeter macrocephalus. The sequence continues at coordinate 37,609,418 of NC_041222.1, forward strand.
CCCGATTAAATAAAAATGGATTACTTTCTGAATCTTCACTAGTGTTAAATTGACTTAGCCCTGCTGTATGCCCTTCCATTTGCAAGCCAATGTGTAATTTAGGAAAATTTTAGTATTAAGAGTGAAAGTTGATTGAGTCTTTAATGAAATGAAATGAACAAAAGGAAGTTACTGTTCAGAATAGTTATTCCCTTATAAATACCTTTCCCCTAGATTTTATAATTGACACAGTAGTTAACCTTTTAAGATAATATTTAAGCCTCCCTAGTTTTATCATTTTAATCAAGTAAAATATATTCATCATAACTACATTAAAGCTGAACTAAGTTATGCCTAATTTAGTTGCTTCATTAAAAATAACTGAATATAAAATAGTCAAGAAACAAATTGTGACTACATCATTTTAGTTTTATGTGTTTCAAGCAGAGACACAGGAATATTGAAAATTCCAAAGCCTTTGTAAACATTATAATTATTACTGCTGTCATTATTTTAGATTTCTATTTCTCATTAAAGAGGAATTTCAAAGTTCAAGAATTTTAACTCTTTCATCTAGTCCTAAATTTCTAAACATTTACTGAACACTGAAATTTCCTACTATAATATCTGTAATTATTTAAAAAGATAGTCAACATATATATTAAAAGTACTTTTTTCTCCTTCTACATATTTTTATATATCCTTTGCTTTGTGGGTTTAACCAAGCATACTTTTGCTTAGAACTATATCACATATTTATTAATCTCTCCTGAACACTTTTGAAAAAAATGTTAATTTGAAATAAAGACAGTTATGTTACATCATTTTTTCAAAACTGTATGTATATTACATATATGGTGGTGCAAAGTATCTATTTTAGAGTGGAATAAATGTTGATCATTGGTTATAATGTGGCGATCTGGGACATTTTGGATCTTCCTAAAAGTTAAAAAATCTAGTCTTGAGTGTTTCTATTAACTTTCAAATTATTTCAATCGAATGGAACCTATTTATGTAAAATAAATATTCAGGATTTAAATTAAAGAAATCAGCATTTTTCAAGAAGTCACGAAATACTTATCTATAATCTTATGTTTTTGTAACCCATCTGCCAGCAAATATCCATATTTCAAGTGGCATAATAATAATATATTAATATAATATCCTTGATCACATGAAGTTCAGTGTAATTTTATTTGAATAATTATGGAACTGTCTGGTTTCCTATAAGCTTGAAAGTCTGCTTTTGGCTCTGGGCCTGAAGGATGTTCTTCGTTGACAGCTAAATTTTGATAAGTTTAAATGATAATCAGTAAGTCACATAGACTGTACTCAGTCTCAAGAATTGATATAGTTTCACTCAGGCTTGCCTGCTTACCTGCTTTCCCTACATATTACTACCCCTAAGGTTAGGCTGTATGCCCATGGAGTAATAATGACAAGAAATATCCTGACAGACCCAAAAGTTTAATATGAGCCAACCACTTAGGGTGACCGTGGCATTTAGGATTACACTATTTCAATCCTAAAATGCTTGGACCAAAATAGGAAGGAATGGTTCATTATATTCTGAGCTGGTCAGTCTATATATAGAGAGTATTTTATTTTTGTTTTTTTTTTTAAAGGCTTATTATTTATTTAATTTATTTTTGGTTGTGTTGGGTCTTAGCTGCGGCACGCGAGCTTCTCTCTAGTTGTGGTGTGCAGGTTTTCTCTTCTCTAGTTGTGGCACGCGGGCTCCAGGGTGCGTGGGCTCTGTAGTTGTGGCGCGTGGGCTCTCTAGTTGAGGCATGAGCTCAGTAGTTGTGGCGTGAGGGCTTAGTTCCCCCGCGGCATGTGGGATTTTAGTTCCCTGACCAGGGATAGAAGCCGCATCCCCTGCATTGTAAAGCGGATTCTTTACCACTGGACCATCAGGGAAGTTCCAAAACTCTTTTAAATAACTATGAATCTTGGGGGGATATTGGCAACACTGATAATATTACATTTAGAATGACTTAAAGATTGGGTGTTTTTAGCCCAGTTTAGGGAAGCTGTGTGGCTGTGAAAGTTGAAAGAGAGGTATAAAGCTGCCTTTAAATGTTGGAAAAGCCAGAAAAATATAAGAATTTTTAACGTTTGAACCTATTAAAAATGGAAAAGGTGAAGTACTGAGTTCCCTGTTGCTGAAGGAATCTGAGAAAAGACTGAATGAAAGACTGGTAAAGATGCTCAAGTATACAGACTTTTCTACTAGGCTGAAAATTGTCCCGATTACCTCCAGTTTGTTCTGTAACTCAAGTGTATTCACAGGTAGGCAGCAACCTCTGCCCCAGTAGCTGCAGCAGAGTTATGCTTCCCACTGAGAAGGTAGGCTCCTTGAGAGCAGGGGCCAGAATTTCCCTAAGGTTTGGAAGAGCTCCTGGTATTTTATAGGCGCTTGGTAATTACTGGTTGAATGAATCCTTTCTACTCTTTGTCCACTGGATGTGAACCAGAAATGTAGCAAAGACCTGAATAAGATCTCTTCTTTCCTAGTCTCTAGTGAATAGGAGAGAGAGAAGAGGGAGAGAGGGGAAAGGGGAGAGATTTTTTTTTTCATTTTAAATTCTCCTAATTTGGGGAAGAAAAAAAATGATGTTTGAGTTTGGTTACATAATAATAAAAGCAAACAAAATCTAGTTATTTTCATATTTATTACTATTTTCAATTTTATTCCCAGATGGAGAGTCTTCATAATCTTTCAGTACTTTAAATTTTGCTTCATTTTTAAGTATGGATGCAAATTCAACGAGTTTTCAGAATGAAAACAAAAGAGCAAATATTAAAAATGTTTAGCTGGTTCTTTTCACAATAAATTGGAAAAAGTGTTAAGGACCAAAACAAAATGAACCCCAATACGTGGGGTAAGAGGTAAGTTTAAAAAAGGACCAATATACAGGTCAGGAAAAAAAGCTAATATTTTTGGATGAGTCTCATGATCTATCAGGCTATCTAATTTCTATTTCTTAAAAGAGCCTACATGGTACATATTATATCACTGCCCCCCCACCACCATTTTTTTTTTTAAACAGATAAAGGAATAGAGGCTTAGAAAAGTTAAGTAACTTGCATAAGATCACAAATCTAAAAATGCTGGATCCAGGATTCAAACCCAGATATAGCCACTAAAATATAAGTTCCTTGAGTGCAGGGCCTTTCTTGATTTTATTTTTTTCAGTGCCAAATCCACAGAATCTCGAATCTTGCCTGGCAAATAGTAGATGCTTAAAGCATACTTGTAAATAAATAAATCGGCATTTGAACTCTTATTCACTGTACAGTACTATATGCTCACACACTCCAGAGCTGTAACTAGTTATTTGCTAAATGCCATTAAGCAAAGATCAGTTGATTTTGACTTTGAAAATAAAAGGATACTGTGACAAATTTATGTAATAGTTATCTAATGCTTGATTCAGTTCCATCGAGTCTATGATATACTTTTGCAATAAATATTTCAGGTTATAGATAATGTGGGCCTGAATTAAACTGGCACCAGTAAAAATGAAAAAAAAAAAGATTAGTCTAGAATGAATTTAGATGTATAAAAATGCTTAGCCAAAAAACTGGAAGGAGATACACTAACATTTTAATAGTGGTTAACTGGAGGAATTAGAGAGAGAAGGGGATTATAACATTTTGTGTCATACATTTTGTACTGTGATTTATTTACAAGAAGTAGATATTACTCTGTGTGTGTGTGTGTGTGTGTGTGTGTGTGTAAAATGAAGAAGTTTTTTCAAGAGGACCAGAGGGGGAAAAGAGATGAGTACACAGAACTTCCTTTACCAAACTTGCTCTAAAGTCATTCCAATGAAAGTAGAATATTTTGGCACAGAAACAGATACATAATGGAGCGTTATCAGAGCATGCAGAAATTGATTTAAGACTATGAGGACTTTATATAAAACCAAGGTAGAATTTCAGTTCAGATTGAAAAATATGATGCATTTTAATGTGATGGATAATGCCAGATTTCTCATCATATACAAAAATACATTTCAAATGAATTAAAGATTTAAATGACATATATAAGCAAATACATAAAATAACAGAATTATATTTTTGTATATACTTATATAATGTTTTGTATGGGGCAAACTTTTCTAAATTAGGAAACGCAGCTTTTATAAGGAAAAAATTAGATGTTTTTTCCTATACACAAATTAAGAAAAAGTAATTTAAATGACAAAAGACCCCCCAAACAAAGTGAAAATACATACAATAGGCTAGGCTGGAAAAAATATTGCTGCACAAATGATTAATAGTCTTTATAAACAAATGTATAGAAACTTACAAATGGATATGAATTAGACAAAAAACTCAAAACTGGAGTTGATAGAGAAGAAAGGGAAGCTGCTTAGCGGATAATTTTTTTTAACTTGGATTTTTTTGCTATAGGTGAACAATTTCTCTTTCATGTTTATATCTCAATGCTGTTAGAAAGTCCGTTTCCAGATCACTTGCCCATATTTAAAATGTCTTGTGTGTTTATTAAAATATGAATTAAAATGCAAATATAATATGTTATATAACTTCACCTTAGCTGTTGATGCAGTGCAAAATTCATCTTCAATTTGCTACTACTCTCTATATTCCTGCTTTATCAATACAAGCCACTGTCCCTCTCCTACCTAGATGGGTACCATGTTCTCAGAATTTGTCTCTTTACCTCCATTTTTGCCCCTTAGTCCATCAATTTTCCATCTGGCATCTAGAGAGGACTTTTAAAAATGTAACTCAAACAATCAATATTCCCTTGCTAAGACATTTTAGTGTCTTCCAGTTGCATTTAGGAAATAACCCATACTTCTTTCTTTGGTTTAGAAAGAGGGTGCATACATATTCTGGTTTGCCATGGCATCCTGCATAATTATCAAAAGTGCCCCCTTTCATTCTCAAAAGTGTTCCAGTCTGAGCAATATAAAATATAGTTACCCCAATTATAAAGCTCTGCTGGCTTAAAGGTTACATTCTCAGAGAAATCCTCCTTCATCGTATCACTTAAAAGAGCCTGCACTGATAATTCTTTATCAGAGCATCTCTTTGTGGTCTTTATAGCACACAGCAAATTTATGATTATTTCCTTGTCTTCTCTTATTATTATCTAATGAAGGAAGTACATTAATTTATATTTAATATTATTATTAGCCCCATGAGGCAGGGACTAAATCTCTGCTGTTTTTGTATTAGGTCATCAGGGCCTAGCACTTGCCTGACACTTAGCACATGCTTAAGAAAAGTTTGTTCAATGAACCGATCCTTGGACTAATTATTGGGATTTTTTTTTCAGGTTTTAATTTAAAATTAATTATAATGGGGTCCGCGCAAAAGGAGGGGGTGAAGGGTGGGGGACATGCAGGGACACAGGAACACAATGACATGGCCAGGGCCACAACTTCTGTCGTGGGGGTAGGGATGAAAAGAAAAGGCCAGGGCTGGAGCTGGGGTGGAAGAGGGAAGGGGGAGACACTGTGGCTGCATTCCCCCCACCCTTTGACTTGTCTTCCTCTGACAGATTCTCAAGCAGGATGATGTTTAGAGCCTGACCCCAAACCACCCCACCTTATGAAGGTACAACCTTTTCCTTCCCTGTTTCTGCCCCTTCTCAAATCTCACCTTTCCCCCTCTCTGGGACAGAATCTTTGATTTCCCTCCTTCCTCTCCTCCCTCCCCCTGGAAAAAAAAATTGAAAAAGACCAACTCCCCAGCAATGTAAATAATACTTTTTTTTTTTTCTCTTTGAAAACTTGTTTCACACATTTGCTGTGATGTCTCCATGTTGCATTATGGCTGCATTTAAAAAATGCATGGAATATTAAGTTTTTCTTTTCAAGAAAATTGACATATATAGTGATGATTAAGGGTATCAATTCTGGAGTAATATAAAACAAAAACAAAAATAAACAAAAATTGTTTTCTGTTCCCAGATCTGCTGTTTTCAGTGTGAGTTGGTATTTAACCTGCCTGAAACTCACTTGAAAAAGAATATATATAATAGGCCTATAAACAAACTCAAAAGAATAAAATGGGATACATTAACATAATGCTTCTCACATCATAATCATGCAAAAATCATCAACTATTGATACTTTTAAAAAAAATTTCCTTGTAGAAAAACTATTTCATGAATTAGCAACAGTAAATTTTTCAGTTCAGGTCAATTAGATTTTGTTTGCCCATAACACTTCCCAGCTATTTCTGAACAATCAATGAATGTACAAAATATAAACTAATTTAATATTTACCACATTATTTGTTATTTTCAATTTGATACTTCCCAAGTGCTTTATGATACCTTTTATTTTCTCCTTCCTTATTTTGAATTAATAAATTCTGGAACATTCCATTTATTTTTCCTCTGTTGGCATGCTTGTTACACATCCTTTCACTATTCTTTTAGTAATTCCCACAAAGAGCAAACATGTGTTCCTGGATCATTAGAATGAATATGTTAGTTCTCTTACCACACTCCAGTCAATGCTGAGACTTTTGGACACTGAACTCTATTAACTGTCCTCAACCCTCCAGGTGCCATTAGTTATTATTGTCATGTATTTTTATTCTACATATATTTTAATACTATTAAAATATTATTGTTATTTTGTATAGACAGTATTCTTTCAGATTTGCCCCAAATTTAGCATATATAATTTTTTCCTGAATTGCTGTGTTTCCCTTTGGGATAATTTTCCTTCTGACTGAAGAACTACTTTTAGCATGCCCTTTCATGTAGGCTGCTTGATGAATGTGCTTAGTCTTTGATGATCCAGAAATTTCTATGTTTCTTCACGTTTGAAAGATATTTTCACTGGTTGCCAAATTTCTTTTCACACCATATTCATATTCCATTGTCTTCTGTCTTACATCTTTTCTGTTGAAGACTTAGTTCTCAATCGCATGGTTGTTCCTTGAAAAACAATGTACACTTCTTTTTGGATCCTTTTGTGATTTTCTCTTTATCTTTGGTTTTCAGCTTTTTTACTGTGATGTATGTAGGTGTGGTTTTCTTTTCAATACCCCATCTGGAGTTTGGAGCATCTCCTGAATCTATGGCTTGATATCTTTCATCAACTGGAAATTTTTTGACATTTATTCTTAAATATTGTTCTTGCCTCCTTCTGGAGGGAGATGATGCTATACATTTGTTAGAATTTTTGCTGCATCCCATATGTCCTTTTCACTCTTAAATATATTTTTCTACTCTTTTTGCCCTTCAGGCTTCCATTAGGGTATTTTATACTTACCTAACTTCTAGTTCACTAATTCTTTCCTCAGCTATATCTGGTCTTCATGTTTGTTGTTAAAACTATCTATTGAGTTCTTTGTTTTAGTAATTGTATTTTTTTCAGTCCTTGAGTTTCTATTTGGTTCTTTTTTATAAGTTCCTGTTATCTGGTAAAGTCTTCCATCTTGTCCTCTGTTTTCTTGAAATATGAATATATAGTTACTTTAAAGTCCATGTCTGATAATTCCAGTATCTGGGTCATCTGTTAGCTTTATATATTGTTATTTACTCTCCAGAATTTTAAAATTGAAATTCTGGACACAGTCTATAATTATACAGTTTCTGGGTGGTCTAAATGCTACTTTTTATGGTAGTATTTATCTTTCTCTGTTTCAGAAAAGGTTAGAATGGACAAAGAAAACAGAAGTGAAGATAATTTTGAAGAATTGAGTTTGAAAAAAAAATTGTTGAAAGGCATGTACACAGACCAAATGACTCAGGGCATTTTCCATTAAGATTAAAGAACTTCCTGTGTGTTTCACTTACCAAATATCAAAATTGTTACTGATATATTGCTGCATGTTTACAATATCACTAAAAAACACTACTCTGTTTCAACTTACTCACCAAAGTCATACCATTTCTCAATACAAAATGCTGTTTTTAATTTCTTCTATTGCTCAAAGGAGTAGACGGGAATCTGCATTTTGTTTTTAAGATGTGAGATCTCATCCTTGGTACTTACTACCACATTTCTTTCCTTGAAATAAAGAATACGCAGCTAACTACAGCTACTTTAGGGACCAAAATTACAATCACCACACCCCTCCCTTAAAATGAATCCACATACATGCCATGGGATCTCCCAGTTTGAATGTCTGGCAGACCTGGGGCCTGACAGCATTTTGATAAATGATGCACATACATAATTTGAAAATCTAAAGTGCATGGCAGAGATCAGGAGATGTTTGTGTTAATGAAAGCATGATTTTCTGGATCAAAGCAGACAAGGGAGGCCTAATTCTCTCAGATGAGGAAGGCTGCAGAATCTGTTTAGTGAATGAAAAGAGAGGTTGATGCAAGATGAGCTCTTTAAATAAGGGCAAAGTACTTTATCAATCCAAACCAATTTTCGAAAAGTCCATCCTCCTCTCTGGAGGGATACTGGGAGTAAAGGCATGAAATCAATATGCTTTTTAAAAACTCGAGGAAAGTATATCTTAATTCCCAAGTGGTACATTCACAATCTCAGTCAGCTGTTATGAAAATCTGGGAAAAAAAGCTTTCTGTTTTATTTGAATGTAAATTTTGTTCACATCAACAGCCAGGACTTAAAGGAGGGAGAGGGAAAAATATATGAGTGTGAGATAGAAGGTGAAAATAAAGTGTGAGAAAATAAATGAGAATTCAGGGATTAAAAAAGTTTTGAGAGAATGGGGGAAGGTATACACGTGTCTTTAATAAAGTGATAACTAATAGTTATTCTGTATTTAGTGGGACATATTTCAGATCAGTCAGTCTGTGAAAAATAAGGAAAAGGGGCTGGAATAAAGACGGAGAGCAGAAAAGGAAGAAGAAGGGAGGAAAAAATGGGAGGAGGGCAAGGGCAGTGGAAACTTTCATTGTTTGTTTGGCTGTGCTTATTGGCTTCTGTGAAGGGAAACTGATTACTTAGGACTGGAGTTGATTGCCTGGTTTCCTGAGGAGTAGTACCTGGGTTTTTGTTTGTTTGTTTGTATTTTGGCAATTCAGTACCAAGAATTTCCTCGCAATGGCACCCCTAAGTTACCAGTCCCTATCTTTGACCACTTTGATCTACCATGGGAAGAAGGAGTGATGGGCTTTTCTGCTTACGTTTATTTGCAACATGTAAATATGAAACTAATATTATAGGGCAATGTTCACAGTCCCCCCAAAAAAAGTTTCACAAAGGACTTTGTTTTGTTTTTCTTTACTGCAAAGTAAAACATAGCCATTAATTTGTTTTATGAGCTTTTTTTTTTAGGTTTTGGTAAAGTTAATATTGTTCATTTGGGAATTACTTAAACATAATAATAAAATTAGTACTATGAGACAGCTCCTATCTTAAAAAAAGACAAAAAAATTTCAAACACCAGTGAGTTTACAAAACTTATGAAACATTCAAGTGAAACTTTTTTTTTCATTTGACAGGTTTGTTACCTCTCAGAGTGTAGTATAAATAGGAAAAAAAGTTGTTTTTCAGAAGAATTAATTTTTGCTGGTCACAAGTCTCAAAGCTCTGTGTAATCAAGGTAGAGCAAAAAAGTATGGCATTGAACATAATTGGTTATGTCATATTTTAACATGTGCAGGTGTGTCCCCAGAGAAGTCTAGGATGATTTCATGTATTTAAACTCAAGGTAAGTTGATAAACAGTTGTAGGTATTTGCTTAGAACTCTTGTATCTTCTATCTTTGCTTCTGGGAATACTGGAGGGATATAAATGAAATGGTAAGTGGAGGGGTTCAGGGCAACAAGCTATGTGTTCTTCTCCCCACTCCAAGGGGTGAATTGCATTCATTTCCTGTCCCAACAGATTTAGAAATGGAAGAACAAGTGTCCAGCAGAGGGTGCAGTGCTGGAGTCAGGAGTGCTGGACCTGGTTTAGCAACCACCTTAAACCTACTGGTTAGAAGGAGCCAGAGAACCTGACTACACTGTGGTGATGATAATATTTAAAAGGTGCCAGCACCTTCCCTTACCTAGGGAGCTAACTGCAGACCACCAAATAAATATTTTAACTTCAGGCCCATTGAGCTCAAAATTAACTATACAAAGCAACCATACTCATCTACCTTAACAGTTGTTATTTAATTAATTTTAAAAATTAAAGTAGAGCATATATGAATGAAGAGCTATCAGGGAAATATCAATAAGCTATTAATTTTTCATAGTTGCCTTCAATCAAGGGTAGTTTATTACCTTATATCTCATATTTCTCACATGCTACCTGTCTCTAGAGTCAATTTCTTTTTTTTTTCCTAATTCATTCTATGTTTGTTTCCTTTAAATGCTGAAATAGCTAGATCTTTAGCAACCTGCCTGCACACTGATATTTTTGCCTTGGTAGGCTACCTCTTGTGGGCAATAATAGATCCTTACATTAGCTCTCAGAAAGATCTACAGCCTCCAAAGAAGAATTTTTTTTTTCCCTAAAGGACTAAAGAACTTGGCAATGACAAAAGGATAGTAAATAGAAACATTAAGATACCTAAGGAAAAGTCAAAAAGGTTTTGATGCTGTGGACTTTGATGAGTGGGCAATCTCAGTGCCTGTAAGGATCCTGGACTTGATAGAAAAATGTGGATCATGTAGTTACAAATGAATGAAATGAAACTCTATGGAGGAAAAAAGGAATTATTTTTAAAAAGCAGACATTATGAAGCCATTCCTATATTTACAGGTTTTTTCATTCATTTAAAAATTCAATGAATATAGATTTAAGTAAAATCTGCCATTTCATTCACCAATGTATTTCAACAGAGATCAAACCTTAAGTAAATTCTATTACAAGACAATAAAAATTGCTAAAATTCAAATGTTTACTTAACTGGGAATGTTTCTATAAAATATTCTAAGATATACATAAGCCTGCAAAATCATTGCTCTATATAATTTTGCTTTTAAATTTATCAGAATATTACAAAAATACTTTAAAATCAAAAAATTAAGCCAACTAAATAAAAAACAAAACTTGAATTTACTGAAAAGATGATTTCATGAACCACTTTAAAATTATTATTTTTAACAGGCTATTTTTTAGAGCAGTTTTAGGTTTACAGAAAAATGAGCAGATAGTACAGAGTTCTCATATGTCTCTCTTCCCCCATTCTCATAACAGTTTCTCCTTTTAATAATATCTTGCATTTGTGTGGTAATTTTTTTTTTACAACTAATGAACCAATATTAATGCATTATTATGAGCTAAAATCCATAGTTTACATTAGGGTTCCTCTTTGTGTTGTATACTCTATTGGTTTTAACAAATGTGTAATTACATGTATTCATTATTACAGAACAGTTGCACTATCCTAAAAATCACACAGAATAGTCTCATTATCCTAAAAATCCCCTGTGCACCACCTGTTCATCTCTCTCTCCCTTTGCCCCCACTCCGAATCCATGGCAACCACTGACCACTTTACTTTGAGAATTTGAAGAAATGTCCACAGCCACCCCAACCTTCAGCAACCACCACCCCGATCAGTCAGCAGCCATCAACATCGAGGCAAGACCCACCACCAGCAAAAAGATTATTATGATGTGCTGAAGGCTCAGACGATGGTCTGCATTTTTTAGCAATAAAGTATTTTTAAATTAAGGTATATACATTTTTTTCCTAGACATAATGCTATTGCACATGTAGACTACAGAAAAGTATAAATGTAAGTTTTATATGCATTGGGAAACCAAAAACTTCATGTGACTCACTTGATCACAATATTCACTTTATTGCAGTGGTCAGGAACCGAACCTGCAGTTTCTCCAAGGTATGCCTGGATGTGAAAGCTCCTGATATTCAATTATGATGAGTCTTAATCTGTTTCTTGACACAACTCCTCTCACCCATTCCTCCCTGTTCATGGTTTACTGAAATTCTAATTGTCAAGCAAAGGCTATTCTGTGGTATATCTGCATGATCAGGATTCTGTGGGTTGTAAGTGATACAAGTATCACTCAAACACTCAAGAAAATAGCACTAGTTTGAGAAAAACAGAATTTAGTAGCTTATGGCCAAAATGAGTACAGTTGGGTTTAGGACCTCACATAATATAATTTCCATCTTTCAAATCTGCCTTATTATGTGTTAACTTCCTTTTCAGGTACCCAGGAGGTGGTAAAGATAGTTATCAGATATTCTTGCCTATGCTCTACCACCTGAGCGAACTCAATGCAAATAGAGTATCTCTTCTAACAGTTTAGCAAAAATCCCAGATCTGACACCAGCCGGCTTGGCTTGCATCATGTTCCCAACCTTGAATCAGTGAGGTTGGTCTGGAGTAGGTCCTTGTAGAACTTCAAGGGGGTGAAGGAATTGTGGAATTCCCACTGGAATTATATGGGAGGAGAATTTCACCAAATGAAAACTGGGTTTGGAAGGCAAAATAGCACAAGTATATGTATATTATACATTCCTGTAGGGACTCCTTTTGTAGCCCTTTCTAAGGGACGATGCAGAACACAAGGAGAGTAGAACAATCTCAACTATTTCCATTTGCTCTCCCCTGAGAGGAGGAAGAACTCCTGAACCAACTGCTGCTGCCACATGATTTATAGGGGAGCCACCCTTGTGGACACAGAGTAGCTGTCACAGCCTGGTCCAATTCCACCCCATTTCCCTGAATTTCCACTTGGAGCGCTATATAAGTAAGGATGGTGTTTGTAAATCACAGAAAGACCATTAACTGTGGATGAATTAAATAGGGAGGTTTTTTTGGTTTTTGTTTGTTTCACATTATAAGAATGCCAGAGGTAAGCCAGCCAGTACAGTGTCTCCATGATTCCATCAGGAACATAGGTGTCTTTTATCTGTTCCCAGGAATTATAGGATACTGTATAGTTTTTGTCCTCATGCTTTTTCCCTGGGGACCTCAAGATATTTTTTTCTACCTCCTATATTACATCAGGAACAAGTGGAAAGAAGAGGGCAAAAGGTGCATGCCAGCTCACTGTCCTCTCTGAGAGAGAGAAAAGGGGCCATTGGCAGTGAGGAACTGGCCTGGCGCTATCAATGGGCCTTGGTGTTGCTAGGAGCTGGCCTGGCATTCACAGCTAGGCCTTGGCAACTGAAGGCACAGCACTAGAGATACCAGAATTATAGACAGGGTTGAAGAGAAAAGGAGTGAAAATAAAACCTCTGACTATTCACAAGTTGGGCTAGATTTGACCTTCCTCCACAGTGTACTACCCAAGTGGACCACTGTAAATATGGCTGAAAAAATTAAATTAACTCTGTCTGGATTATGTAAATAGTCTCAGAGAAAGCAAACTGAGAGAGCAAATGGCAAAACTGTGAAATACAGTTATATTTGCAAACATGAGAACCTAGTTTTGACATTTTCTTAAATAACCAAGATTTATTCTTTAAAAATCTAAATAACACAAGTGATACATAAACACATATGCATTATGAAAAAATTCAAATAATTTAAAGTGTAGAGGGTAAAAATTACAACCCCCTTTCCCTTCCTCCACAATCCTCTCCTTTCACCAGCAGGAACCACTGCTAAAATATTAGTGCATTTATTAGAAAACACTTCACTTTACATTTATACTCATACATTTTAGACGTGAGATCAAGATGGCGGAGTAAGAGGACATGGCGCTCACCTCTCCCATGAACACATCAAAAATACATCTACGTATGGAACAATTCTCATGAAAGACCAACTGGAAATTGGCAGAAGGATTCCTGTACAACCAAGGCTGTAAGAAAGTTACACACGTAATCGGGGAGGAAGGGAAGAAAAGCGATCAGGTTGGGACCTGTGCCCTGGGATGGGAATCAGAGGAAAAGAGAAATGACACAAGTGAGTACTCGACCTGGGCAGTGAGTGGGTTGAGCCACAGAGTGGGCATCCCAGTCCTGGGGTCCTAGGTGTAGGGGATAAGCACCCTTGGCTGCTTGGAGAACTGCTGGGACAGACAGAAAAGCTAGAGAAGCCCAGACTCCACTCCTGAGGAGCACTCAGGTGCTGGCTTGCCACCAGGCAGGGCAGAGAGAGGCCTGCCCTAATGGCTGCTGCCTTGTTGTGCTCCCCATCCCTAGCCGAGCAAACACGTTGGCCCTGCTCACTCTATGCCACAGCTTGGCATTGGGCATGGGGCAGCCAGCACGTGAGAAAAGACTCAATCTAGGGACAGAGGCAACCCAGGGGCCCAGGGTGTAGCCCAGGTGGAGCAGTGGCAACCATTGTTGGCACTGACTCAAACAGCATCACAGAAGCAACCCAGACTTCTGATGGCAGCACAGCTGCTGGAATTCCCACGACTCCCTTGCTGTGCTCCCCAGGCCCAGCTAATTGAACACTCCAACCCTGCCGACTCCATGCCACAGCCTAGCACTAAATCTGGGTGAAGATGCAACCATGGGCTGCTTCTGAGTGGAGCCACAGACACCTACATAGGCGGAGCATCAGATCTGTGTAAGTGCAGGAGCCCCACCTTCTTCAGCACTCCCCTCCTTTGGGGCAAAGGCCCCAGTGCAGGGAGGAGGAAAAACACACGCTTAAAGAGAACAGACCCAGCTTGAGCCCATCCCTGGAGCCTGAGAGGGTGGTGACAGCCACTGAGCAGAGAGGAAGTTGTGCCTCACACCCTGTGCAGGCTTTAGCTCTTCCATTACGAGCCACACCACTTACCAAGGTGATAGCTGCCAGCACACCTTGAAAAAGGATGTGTCTGCATCCACATCAAATCCAGCTCTCCCACTGAAGGCAATGGGCATGCACAGTCTGCATAGTGATGCTCCCACATAAGAACACTCCTTCAAGACCACAGTAGATAACTGTTTCAACCAAATTCATAGAGACAGAGAAAGTTAAGTGAAATAAAAAGGCAGAGGAACTACTCTCAATTGAAAGAGCAAAAGAAAACCCCTGAGAAAATAAATAATGAAACAGAAACACCAATCTACCAGGTAAAGAATTCAAAACATTGGTAATAAAAATGCTAACTGAATTAAGGAAGAGAATTGATCCAAACACAAATCAGTTTAACAAGGAACTAGAAAATATAAAGAAGATCGAATCAAAAATACATAATTCAATATCTGAGATAAAAATCACTCTAGAAGCAATGAACAGCAGACTGTGACACAGAAGAATGCATACATGACCTGGAAGATAGAATAATGGAAATCACCCAATCAGAACAGCAGACAGAAAGACCAAAGAAAAAAAAATATATGAATGCAACATACAAGATCTCTTGGATAACATCAAACATGCCACCATTCACATTATAGGGGTTCTGGAAGGAGAAGAGAGAGAAGGGTATCAAAAACGTATTTGAAGAAACTATGGCTAAAAACTTCCCAGACCTAAAGAAGGAAACAGATATCCAGGTACAGGAGCACAGAGGGTCCCAAACAAGATGAACCCAAACGATCCCACACCAAGACATCATAATTAAAATGGCAAAAGTTAAAAATAAAGAGAAAAGTCTAAAGGCAGCAAGAGAAAAACAGAGTCCTATACAAGGGAATCTCCATAAGGTTATCAGCTGATTTGTTTGCAGAAACTTTGCAGGCCAAAAGAGAGTGGTATGATCTATTCAAAATACTGAAAGGGGAAAATCTGCAACCTAGTATACTCTACCCAGCAAGATAATCATTTAGTATAGAAGGAGAGAGAAAGAATTTCTCAGACAAGCAAAAACTAAAATAATTCATCAATACTAAACCTACTTTATAAGAAATGTTAAATGATCTTCTCTAAATGGAAAAGAAGTAAGAATATACAGGAAAGGGAAAATCCCAGCAGGAAAAGCAAATATATAGTAAGGATTGAAGATAACTTAATTAAGATCACTTAGATTAAAAGACAAAAAATTTAAAAGTAACTATAACTACAATAAACGTAAAGGGATAAGCATGAAGATGTAATATATGCCATCAAAAACAAAATGTGGGGGAGGGGAGTAAAAAATGTAGATCTTTTAGAATGTGTTAGAACTTAAACAACTATCAGTTTAAATCAAGTTGATATTATTAGGGGTCAATATATGTGAATCCCATGGTAACCACAAATCAAAAACCTACATTAGATACACAACCAAACATAAAAAAGGAACTCAAGCACATTACAAAAGAAAATCATCAAACCACAATGGGAGAAACAGAAAGAAAAAGAAATAAACAGAGAAGAACTACAAAAACAACTGGAAAACAAGTAATAAAATGTCAATGAGTACATACTTATTAAAAATCACTTTAAATGTCAGTGGACTAAATGTTCCATTCAAAAGACATAGGGTGACTGATTGGTCAATATGCTGCCTACGAGAAACTCACTTCAGGGTTAAAGACACATGCAGATTGAAAGTGAGAGGATGGAAAAAGATATTTCATGCACATGGAAACAAGGAAGTGGAGATAGCAATACTCATATCAGACAAAATAGATTTTAAAACAAAGGCTATAACAAAAGACAAAGAAATTATGTAATGATATTAATTACATTACATTAATTATGTAATTATATTATGTAATGATAAAGGGATCAATACAAGAAGAGGATATTACATACTTTAACATATATGCACCCAAGAGAGGCACACCTAAATATATAAAGCAAACACTAAGAGACATAAAGGCAGAAATTGACAATAATACATTAATAGCAGGGGACTTTAACATCCTATTGACATCAATGGACAGGTCATCCAGAGAGAAAATAAATATAGCAACAGTGGCTTTAAATGACACATAAACCTGTTGTACTTGATTGATATCTACAGGACATTACATCCCAAAACAGCAGAATACACATTCTTTTCAAGTGCACATGGAATGTTCTCCAGAATAGATCACATGCTGGGCCATAAAACAAGAGCAACAAATTTAAGAGGCTAGAAATTATATCAAGCATTTTTTCTGATCACAACAGTATGAAACTAGAAAGCAACTACAGGAAGAAAAATAGTAAAAACACAAACGTGGAGACTAAGCAACATACTATTAAAAACTAGTGGGTCGGGTTTCCCTGGTGGCACAGTGGTTGACAATCTGCCTGCCAATGCAGGGGACACGGGTTCGAGCCCTGGTCTGGGGACATTACATCCCAAAACAGCAGAATACACATTCTTTTCAAGTGCACATGGAATGTTCTCGATCATGTACTAGGTCACAAGAAAAGTTTCAACAGATTAAAGAGGATAGAAGTTATATCAAGCATTTTTTTCTGACCACAATGGTATAAAACCAGAAATCAACTACAGAGGGAAAAACGGGAACAGAACAAATACGTGGAGATTAAACAACATGCTACTAAAAATCCAATGGGTAAATGATTAAATCAAATAGGAAATCAGAAAATATCTTGAGACAAATGAAAATGGAAACACAACTTCCCCAAACCTAGGGAATGCAGCAAAAGCAGGTCTACGAGGGAAGTCCATAGTGATACACACCTTCCTCAAGAAACAAGAAAAATCTCAAATAAATGACCCAACCTACCACCTAAAAATTAGAAAAAGAACAAAGCCCAAAGTCAGCAGAAGGAAGGAAATAATAAAGATCAGAGAGGAGATAAATACAATAGAGATAAAAAATAGAAAATAACAATGAAACCAAGAACTAATTTTTTGGAAAGGTAAACAAAATTGATAAATCTTTAACCAGGCTCACCAAGAAGAAAAGAGGGAGGACCCAAATAAACAAAATAAGAAGTGAAAGAGGAGAAATAACAACTGATACCATAGAGATACAAAATATCATACTCATAAATTTTAGTTTTCTTTTATATATATTTATATAAATGTGTCTGTGTATATATTATATTATATTACATTACATTATACACATATAATGTATATGATATTCTACAAATTGCTTTTTTTTCCCATACCAAGTGAAACTACTAGGTCTAAAGCTTAACATTTAACATTTGGTAGATATGGCCAGGCTCCAAAATGTCCTTCTCCAATTTCGATTACCACAAATAATCTATGAAAGTATTTATTTCCCTTATCCTCAACAACCTAGAGTCATTCTTCAGTTTTTAGCACTTGTAATCCACTGTTGTTTTAATTTGCATTTCTTTGATTGCTACTGATGTTGAAGAACTTTCTATGTGTTTATGGGCTTTCAGGAATTCTTGTTCTATGTATTGTTTATCTTTATCATTTCCTTGCTGACTTGTTGGGGCCCCTTTTATGGTATGGACATTAATCTTTTGTTACAAACAAATAAGTTGTAAACATTTTTTCTCTGCAGCTTATCATTTAATCTATTTTGGTGTCTTTTTTTTTTGGTAAGAGATTTTATTTTTATGTAATGACTGTAAAAACATTTTCCTTTTAGCTTCTGGGTTTTGTGTCTTTTAATGAAGGTTTTCCTTATCCCCATGATTGTATAAATATTCTCTATTTTATTTTCATACTTTATAGTTTGACTTTGGCTTTGCTCAGAATCTGAACTCTTATTATTTGCTGCGGTGTAGGTAGGGATCTGATCTATCTTCCTAGGTGGTGTATGGAGTCAGAATGTGTGGGTTCATTTTCCAGCTCTGCTATTTGCTTGTAGTTCTAAATTACTAGACTCTCTGTGCCTGTTTCATCATCACAAAATGTGGATAACAATTTGACTACTTCATAGGATTGCGAGACAGATGAAATAAATTACTACATGAAAAACACTTAGAATAATGCCTGGATTATTTTAAGACTTTCTTAATATATGCTAGCACCCCCCCCCCGACCAAATCCCCCAAACACACAAAACCCCTCAAACAGTAACAAATCCAATCTCTTCTCTAGAGAATTGATACACCATATTTACTGTAATTTACATATGCAAATGTATCTGTTTTTGGACTCTATTCTGTTTTGCTGATCTCTTTGTGTCAATTCCTTCTGATCTGATTACTATGACTTTAAGGTATGTTTATCATAAGCTTTAAGATGTTATTATAAGCATACATTTGGATGATTGATTTTAATTAGAAGGAAGAGAGGTTATAATGAGGAATTTTGGAATGAGCGCTTCAAGTGAAAAATGGGGAGAACATATTGTCCATTCTCAAGCTGGGTGTAATGGACTATGTGTGAGCCCAATAGGCATTCTCCTCATTTCTGTGGAACATAATTTGATTTTTGGTGCATTGATGAGTGAAAGGAATATGCCCTTTTTTTGACAACTTGAGATTCATGCACCAGGAGGCTCTGATATAGTGAAGGGCATTCACAGAGTGGCAACAGAAAGGTGTGACCCTAAAGTAGAGTTACAGGCAATGGAAAAAAGTGGGGGAAAGGACTTGAGAGGGCTGTTTATGAGCCCAAGTGTATACAAAGAGTAACAAAAATAACAGTGGGGGACTTGGTTGGGAGAGGTAGATAGTGAAATCAGAGTTTTAATATTTACATGAACTTCTTGGTCCACATTGGCTGGTGTATTCTAAAGACTTTAGCTTACTGTAATAACTAATCATTTACTACCAATGCTCCTTTTAATTTTCTTTTAACTGTCTGCTACAAGTTAAATACGAAGAAAGAAAAAACAGACTTTTAAAGGGAAAATACTGATAAAAATGATTCACCTAATGCTAAACAATAACAATAAATTTTTGGAAGTGAAGAAAATCTGAAGCCCAAATGTACAAACTAAAGCAAAAATAGTCAGATAAAATGTAAAATGTACTTATTTGTCACAAATGATCTAGAGAATGAATTAGTGGAGGGAGAGTAATATAATATTTGGAAATAATATCATAAAAAGTAATATGATAAAACTTGTTTTTTTTAAGTTACACTGTATACGCCATGATTTAATTTAGTTTCTCTTGAAAAAAATTTAATTCATCATTGCAGTACTATTTATGACTACTGAAACTGAAACATAGAGAGGAGTCAGATACTTTCTGTTGAACTTTCCATGCTGAAAAAAAAAAAAAGAGAGAGAAAAACAAACGACCTCAGGACATAATAATTATTATCTTCAGGAAAAAATCCAATGACATTATTTCTGGAAGATCAATTTACCCCAATTACATCAAGCTCTAATTAAAATAAAACTAGCCAAAGATTAATGAAAATTGTATCATTTGAATGGAGTGCTTTCATCTTTTGGGCTGCACCAAATTCCTTTGGTTTTCCTCCTACTTCAACTGCTCCTTTTTGGTGCTCTTTTGCTCTCTTTATGGTGCTGTACTGCCCTTCAGCCAGAAGGGTCTAACCTTACCTTTCTTCTTTTATCTCTCATTATTTGCTCTATGATAAATCTCACCTAATCTAATGGCTTAACCATGCAAATGACAACCAATTCTCTACCTCCACTTTAAGCCCTGCTCTAAGTGCTTCCATTTCCAACTTCATTGGCACCTCAGCTCTCATATCCTACTGGTATCTCTTATACCACTAATCCAATCTGAATTGATCAATTCACCTTCATCTCTTTTCTTTTTCCTTAATTTCCTATCTATCTCCTTTGATGACACTGAATGCTGATTATCACCTACATTCAAAGCCACAGACTTTGACTTCTCCCATTATTTTTACAACGAAGCTAAAAGGTTGCCAAGTTCTCAGGTATCTACAGTCTGTGAATATGTTGCAGCCGTTCTTTCCTTTCTATTCCTCTGTAACTACTGTAGTTTAGATCTCATTACCTCTTACTTGGAACAATGTACTAGTCATCTCACTTGGCATCTTTTATTTACTATCATTTAAAAATTTATTTGTCCTTCAATTAATTTGGTTACATGTCCTTGTTTTTTAAACAAGGTTTCAAGGTTTTACCTTAAAATATTGCCCATAGTTTTTGAATAAGGCCTGAAGACATTATTGGTCATCAGACTCTTTCATCAAGACTTTACCACTCCAAATCTATTTCCAATTGACTTTCTTTGGGTGCCATAGGATCTAGTCAAACTCTTCTACACATCCTTCCCTGTGCATTACAATGATTTCCTGCCCCTGTTCCTTTTCTCTGTGTACTTTTTGTAGTGCTAGATATTTTTTCTTCCCATATCAAAATATCCAAATTATACTTATCCATAAAAGTCCATTTCTTACAAATCAAAACTACAATGCGGTACCACCTCACACCAGTCAGAATGGACATAATTAAAAAGTCTAATAATAAATGTTGGAGAGGGTGTGAAGAAAAGGGAACCCTTTAACCCTGTTGGTGGGAATGTAAATTGGTGCAGCCACTATGGAAAACAGTATGGAGCTTCCTCAAAAAACTAAAAATAGAGATGCCATATGATCCAGCAATCCCACTCTTGGGCACATACCCAGACAAAACTATAATTCAGAAAGAAACATGCAACCCTATGTTCATAGCAGCAGTATTCACAATAGCCAAGACATGGAAACAACCTAAATGTCCATAGACAGATGAATGGATAAAGAAGATGTGGTATATATATACATATACAATGGAATATTACTCAGCCATAAAAAGAATGAAATAATGCTATTTGCAGCAACATGGATGGACCTAGAGATTAACATAATAAGCAAAGTAAGTCAAAAAGAGAAAAACAAATACCATATGATATCACTTATATGTGGAATCTAATATATGACACAAATGAACATATCTATGAAACAGAAACACACAGAGAACAGACTTGTCATTGCCAAGGGGGTGGGGGATGGGAGAGGGAAGGGTTGGGAGCTTGGGATTAGCAGATGAAAGTTAGTATACATAGGATGGATAAACAACAAGGTCCTACTGTATAGCTCAGGGAACTATATTCAACATCCTGTGATAAACCAGATGGAAAAGAATATGTAAAAGAATATATATATGTATAACTGAGTCACTTTGTTGTACATCAGAAATTAACACAACATTGTAAATCAACTATACTTCAATAAAATTTTTTAAAAGTCAATTTCTAATACAATTTCTATTGAATTCAGCTAAAATATATTGAGCATTTATGCTAGATTCTATGCCAAGTATACTATCCCATTTAATTTTATAACAAGATATTACTATTCTTATTACACATTAATATTCTTCTTATTCATGTAAATGTGTCTCTTACAAAACTGAGGCATGAGTCATATTCAATTCATCTTGATATTCTCATAGTTATTTGGGAAAGACAGATGTTCAATCAATATAGATACACAAGTGAAATATATTAGTAACGTATTCAGTGGTTCTGTTCCACTTATGTCTATCCTGCATTGTCATGAAGGATTTGAGACCTTACAATTTTTTTCAGTAAAATTTTAAAAAGGAAATAAGAGTAAAGAAAGGAAAAATAAAGTGAATTCATATGTATGTTTTGTTCACAGTAGCTGTGAGGTGTTGTCTAATGGAGTTTGTCAGAGGTGGGTCATGAATTTGGTGTCGAGACAAGGCAAAGAGAGCGATACAATCATTTATTTACAATACAACCATGGTTCTTGAGATGAAAATAAGTAAGTTATTGATAAGAAGCTCAGTTCTTACTGGCACAGAACTTGAAAGACATTTTTCTAAGATATTTTCATAAGGGGGATTCTGTTTGATCTAGTAAGTAACATCTTCAACACCATACTTAAAGTACAAGAGATGTGAGTTGCCTTAAAAACCAAACTTATCCTTGTTGCTACTCTTTCAAGAATGATAGGTAAGTTACCACAGAATCAAAATAACTGTACAAGAAATGGACATATTTTAAGAGTGGTAGAGAGGGTCATACATTATTCAGGTGACAACAGTATTGAGCTGTTTCACATAAATTGTAGAGGGCATGATGATAGATTTCATGTGTCCTTTCTTCTTTCTCCTCTCTTTTAAAACAGAAAATGAAAGAGCAATTCAGTGTTGTGATTGGTTTTTTAAGATACTTGGAAGTTATTAGCTGCATAGGGGGTCCGTGTTACACCACTTCTACACAATGGAAAAAATGACAAAATACTATCATAGTATGTTTATACATGTCTGTGATATCAAAACCATAATCACAGATATTGTGGCCAGAAATGATGGCAGACAGTAGCAATGATACATATATATGTATGTGTAGGTATGTGTACACATACACACGTGCACACATACACACATAAATATTTCAATATATATTCAGTGTTCCTTTGCAAAACAGTCTGTCATGAACTATTTAAGTTCAGCTTTTTTCTCTCTCGAGGACTAATCCTTTTTGTCAGATAACTGTCACCTATAACGATTATTCTGCTTTTGAGATGATTAGACATATTTCATTACTACAAATAAAGAAACTTCCTAACAAATTATTCTTTAAGAATAAATAAGAAATTGTGTGTGCGGACTTCAAAAAACCCTTGAATTTCCTACCTGGTGTTTACTGTCAAAAAGCACAATGGGCTTTCACGCAGGTTCTCATAAGAAAAAATTCTGTTTGTATTGTCACAGTTTTTCCATTAATTTAAAAACCAGTGAAAGCCGAAAAACACTGGGAAGTATGAAAATAACCCCCAATTTTGAGTTTTCAAAATGTTCTTGAGAAGCACATTTTGTAGATAATTGCAAAAGCTTTGTGAAAGAGCTTCAGAACTCCATGAGCTTGTAGGTTAAGTTTATACCATTTGAGAGGACAAAAATTTTTCTTATGCTGTCTCACCCCTTTGTTTAATAAGCCTCATCAACTTATGCCAGTGATGAAAAGTGATTGGTTCAGTTGAACAGCTCTATAATGCTTGTTAAATATCTCCTAAAGATTTGAAAATTAATCAAACATCTCCTAACATCTCCTAAAGTCATGAAAATTAACTAAACATCTCCTAAAAGACTGAAAATTAGCCAAGATTAAAAAAAAATGATACCTTTTGTAAGCATGGTTTTTGTGAAACTTGTGTGTACTTATAAATTGCTGGTGGCATTGTTGATTGGCACAACTCATTGGGAAAGCATTGTGATATTACATAGCATATGTAATATGTATTATATATATTATGCCATTATGTATACGGCACACTGGAGCCATAAAAATTTCCATTTTATTCAGCAAATCAATTTCTTCTTTGATGGCCAGCCCCTAGCCTTGGTTAGATGACAAATCTAAACCTCTGTTTACATTTCTCATAAGACTAAGTGCTAACTTGTCTTCTGAGACTTTGGGCTACTTGAATTTGTGTTTGTGTGTGTGTGTGTGTGTGTGTGTGTGTGTGTGTGTGTGTGTGTGTGTGTATGAATATGTTTATCTTTTGGATCATAGCTGCCTTTATTCAGTAGTTATTTTTTAGCAAACACTGTGATATGTACTTTACATATATTATCTCTTTTCATTTTTATAATAATTCCGTTTGGTAGATACTATTATACTAATTTTAGAGATGATAAAACTTGACCTAAAAAAATATTAGTTAAGCTAGCAACATCACAGCTAGAAAAATGCTCAGCTGACAAAATGCTGAGATTACAACACATGTAACTCTGACTAAAAGGCATATAGCCTTAACTGTATGTCAAAATAATCAATGATTATTTTTTAAAACAGGCTGACCAGTATTTAAATCTCTTACTTACAAATCTTACTTTCCCAGATGTGGATGAAAGAACATTTAGAGTTGTCATTCACAGTCTGAATCACATATAATGAAACTGTTGACACCCCATAGGAACCTTCTCTCTCCTTTTCCAGTTGTCTGTACATTTCCAAAAGCTTGTCTTCTTTCCCAAGACTCCAAAATAGGAAAGCATTATCATGTGTGTATTGCACATTTTTCACCCAGAGTTCTCTCTGGCAGCCATGCCTTGTACCCTATGCCCTTTGGCTATTCGATGGGATGGATAATTCTCTTGCTAAGTCTTCAGTCCCCAAGAAACTTTTTCTGCTCTTTGCTTGGTCTTAGTCTGCAGATCCTAACTAAGACTTGCCCCATAGTCAGTGTTCATGGAGTCTTTTGTCCCTACCTGAGACCACCTTTCTTTAAGGCCAGGGGATTAAAGGGGCATCAGATAGATTCAAAGTAATGACATGAGACTGAGTGAGCATAAAAGGGGTCATTTTACTAAAGAAGTAAAGAAGGAGACCTTCAAGATGGCGGAGGAGTAAGATGTGGAGATCACCTTCCTCCCCACAAATACATCAGAAAAACATCTACATGTGGAACAACACCTACAGAACACCTACTGAACTCTGGCAGGAGACCTCAGACTTCCCAAAAGGCAAGAAACTCTCCACGTACCTGGGTAGGGCAAAAGAAAATAGTAAAAAACAGAGACAGAAGAATAGGGATGGGACCTGCACCACTGGGAGAGAGCTGTGAAGGAGGAAAAGTTTCCACACACTAGGAAGACCCTTCACTGGGGTAGACGCGGGGGTGAGTGGGGGTGGGAGGAAGCTTCGGAGCCACGGAGGAGAGCGCAGCAACAGGGGTGCAGAGGGCAAGGTGGAGAGATTCCCACACAGGGGATCGGTGCCAACCAGCACTCACCAATCTGAGAGGCTTGTCTGCTCACCCGCCGGGACAGGTGGGGGCTGGGAGCTGAGGCTCGGGCTTCAGAGGTCAGATTCCAGGGAGAGGACTAGGGTTGGCCGCATGAACACAGCCTGTAGGGGGCTAGTGCACCACAGCTAGCCAGGAGGGAGTCCGGGAAAAAGTTTGGACTTGTCTAAGAGGCAAGAGACCATTGTTTTGCAGTGCGCGAGGAGAGGGGATTCAGAGCACCACCTAAACTAGCTCCAGAGACAGGTGCAAGCTGCGGCTATCAGTGCGGACCCCAGAGATGGGCATGAGATGCTAAGGCTGCTGCTGCAGCCACCAAGAAGCCTGTGTACAGGCTCCCCTCTCGGGAGCCTGTGCAGCCCGCTACTGCCAGTGTCCCGTGATCCAGGGACAACTTCCCCGGGAGAACACATGGCGCACCTCAGGCTGTTGCAACGTCACACTGGCCTCTGTCATCGCAGGCTCACCCCACATCTGTACCCCTTCCTCCCCCCGGCCTGAGTGAGCCAGAGCCCCCTAATCAGCTGCTACTTTAACCCCGTCCTGTCTGAGCAAAGAACAGATGCCCTTAGGTGACCTACACACAGAGGCAGGGCCAAATCCAAAGCTGAACCCCAGGAGCTGTGCAAAACAAAGAAGAGAAAGGGAAATCTCTCCCAGCAGCCTCAGGAGCAACGGATAAAATCTCCATAATCAACTTGATGTACCCTGCATCTCTGGAATACCTGAGTAGACAACAAATCATTCCAGAATTGAGGTGGTAGACTTTGGGAGCAACTGTAGGCTTGGAGTTTGCTTTCTGCATCTAATTGGTTTCTGGTTTTATGTTTATATTAGTTTAGCATTTAGAGTTTATTATCATTGGTAGATTTGTTTATTGATTTGGTTGCTCTCTTCCTTCTTTTTCTCATCTTTCCTTTCTTTTTTTAATTATTTTTTAATTTTTAATAATTTTTTTATTTTTAATTTTAATAACTTTATTTTATTTTATTTTTTTCTTTCTTTCATTATTTTTTTCTCC
Source organism: Physeter macrocephalus (assembly GCF_002837175.3). NCBI lineage: Eukaryota > Metazoa > Chordata > Mammalia > Artiodactyla > Physeteridae > Physeter > Physeter macrocephalus. The sequence continues at coordinate 37,635,778 of NC_041222.1, forward strand.
CTTTTCTTCTGAGCCATGTGGCTGACAGGGTTTTGGTGCTCCAGCTGGGTGTCAGGCTTGTGCCTCTAAGGTGGCAGAGCTGAGTTTAAGACATTGGTCCACCAGAGACCTCCTGGCTCCACGTAATATCAAACAGTGAAAACTCTCCCAGAGATCTCCATCTCAATGCTAAGACCCAGCTCCACTCAACGACCAGCAAACTACAGTGTTGGACACCCTATGACAAACAACTAACAAGATAGGAACACAAACCCACCCATTAGTAGAGAGGCTGCCTAAAATCATAATAAGGTCACAGACACCCCAAAACACACCACCAGATGCGGTCCTGCCTACCAGAAAGACAAGATCCAGCCTCATTCAACAGAACACAGGCACCAGTCCCCTCCACTAGGCAGCCTACACAACCCACTGAACCAAGCTTAGCCACTGGGGGCAGACACGAAAAACAACTGGAACTACAAACCTGCAGCCTGAAAAAAGGAGATCCCAAACACAGTAAGTGAAGCAAAATGAGAAGACAGAAAAACACACAGCAGAAGAAGAGAAAGGTAAAAACCCACCAGACTTAACAAATGAAGAGGAAATAGGCAGTCTACCTGAAAAAGAATTCAGAGTAATGATAGTAAACATGATCCAAAATCTTGGAAGTAGAACAAAGAAAATCCAAGAAACGTTTAACAAGGACCTAGAAGAACTAAAGAGCAAACAAACAATGATGAAAAACACAATAAATGAAATTTAAAATTCTCTAGACGTAATCAATAGCAGAATAACTGAGGCAGAAGAACGGATAAGCGACCTGGAAGATAAAATAGTGGAAATAACTAGAGCAGAGCAGAATAAAGAAAAAAGAATGAAAAGAATTTAGGACAGTCTCAGAGACCTCTGGGACAACATTAAACACACCAACATTCGAATTATAGGGGTCCCAGAAGAAGAAGAGAAAAAGAAAGGGACTGAGAAAATATTTGAAGAGATTATAGTTGAAAACTTCCCTAATATAGGAAAGGAAATAGTCAATCAAGTCCAGGAAGCACAGAGAGTCCCATACAGGATAAACCCAAGGAGAAACACGCCAAGACACATAATAATCAAACTGTCAAAAATTAAATACAAAGAAAACATATTAAAAGCAGCAAGGGAAAAACAACAAATAACACACAAAGGAATCCCCATAAGGTTAACATCGGATCTTTCAGCAGAAACTCTCCAAGCCAGAAGGGAGTGGCAGGACATATTTAAAGTGATGAAGGAAAAAAACCTACAACCAAGATTACTCTACCCAGCAAGGATCTCATTCAGATTTGATGGAGAAATTAAAACCTTTACAGACAAGCAAAAGCTGAGAGAGTTCAGCACCACCAAACCAGCTTTACAACAAATGCTAAAGGAACTTCTCTAGGCAAGAAACACAAGAGAAGGAAAAGACCTACAAGAACAACCCGAAACAATTCAGTAAATGGTAATAGAACCATACATATCGATAATTACCTTAAATGTAAATGGATTAAATGCTCCCACCAAAAGACACAGACTGGCTGAATGGAAACAAAAACAAGACCCATATATATGCTGTCTACAAGAGACCCACTTCAGACCTAGGGACACATACAGACTGAAAGTGAGGGGATGGAAAAAGATATTCCATGCAAATGGAAATCAGAAGAAAGCTGGAGTAGCAATTCTCATATCAGACAAAATAGACTTTAAAGTAAAAACTATAACAAGAGACAAAGAAGGACACTATATAATGATCAAGGGATCGATCCATGAAGAAGATATAACAATTGTAAATATTTATGCACCCAACATAGGAGCACCTCAATACATAAGGCAAATACTAACAGCCATAAAAGGGGAAATCGACAGTAACACAATCATAGTAGGGGACTTTAACACCCCACTTTCACCAATGGACAGATCATCCAAAATGAAAATAAATAAGGAAACACAAGCTTTAAATGATACATTACACAAGATGGACTTAATTGATATTTATAGGACATTCCATCCAAAAACAACAGAATACACATTCCTTTTTCTCTTTTTGTGAGTGTGTATATGTATGCTTCTTTGTGTGATTTTCTCTGTATAGCTTTGATTTTACCATTTGTCCTAGGGGTCTGTATATCTGGTTTTGCTTTGTTTTGTTTTAGTATAGTTTATAGCACTTCTTATCATTGGTGGATTTCTTTTCTGGTTTGATTGCTCTCTTTCTTTCTTTTTGTTATTTTTTAATTTTTAATAATTTTTTTATTTTTAATTTTAATAACTTTATTTTATTTTATTTTTTTCTTTCTTTCATTATTTTTTTCTCCCTTTTCTTCTGAGCCATGTGTCTGACAGGGTTTTGGTGCTCCAGCTGGGTGTCAGGCTTGTGCCTCTAAGGTGGCAGAGCTGAGTTTAAGACATTGGTCCACCAGAGACCTCCTGGCTCCACGTAATATCAAACAGTGAAAACTCTCCCAGAGATCTCCATCTCAATGCTAAGACCCAGCTCCACTCAACGACCAGCAAACTACAGTGTTGGACACCCTATGACAAACAACTAACAAGATAGGAACACAAACCCACCCATTAGTAGAGAGGCTGCCTAAAATCATAATAAGGTCACAGACACCCCAAAACACACCACCAGATGCGGTCCTGCCTACCAGAAAGACAAGATCCAGCCTCATTCAACAGAACACAGGCACCAGTCCCCTCCACTAGGCAGCCTACACAACCCACTGAACCAAGCTTAGCCACTGGGGGCAGACACGAAAAACAACTGGAACTACAAACCTGCAGCCTGAAAAAAGGAGATCCCAAACACAGTAAGTGAAGCAAAATGAGAAGACAGAAAAACACACAGCAGAAGAAGAGAAAGGTAAAAACCCACCAGACTTAACAAATGAAGAGGAAATAGGCAGTCTACCTGAAAAAGAATTCAGAGTAATGATAGTAAACATGATCCAAAATCTTGGAAGTAGAACAAAGAAAATCCAAGAAACGTTTAACAAGGACCTAGAAGAACTAAAGAGCAAACAAACAATGATGAAAAACACAATAAATGAAATTTAAAATTCTCTAGACGTAATCAATAGCAGAATAACTGAGGCAGAAGAACGGATAAGCGACCTGGAAGATAAAATAGTGGAAATAACTAGAGCAGAGCAGAATAAAGAAAAAAGAATGAAAAGAATTTAGGACAGTCTCAGAGACACTAATCAAACTATCAAAAATTAAATACAAAGAAAAAATATTAAAAGCAGCAAGGGAAAAACAAATAATAGACAAGGGAATCTCCATAAGGTTAACAACTTTCATCTTGTTGTTAACAACAACATCTTTCAGCAGAAACACTGCAAGCCAGAAGGGAGTGGCAGGAAATATTTAAAATGATGAAAGGGAAAAAACTACAACCAAGATTACTCTACCCAGCAAGGATCTCATTCAGATTTGATGGAAAAATTAAAACATTTACAGAGGAGCAAAAGTTAAGAGAATTCAGCACCACCAAACCAGCTTTACAACAAATGATAAAGGAAGTTCTCTAGGCAGGAAACAAAAAAGAAGGAAAAGACCTATAAAAACAAACCCAAAACAATTAAGAAAATGGTAATAGTAACATACGTATCGATAATTACCTTAAATGTAAATGGATTAAATGCTCCATCCAAAAGACATAGACTGGCTGAATGGATACAAAAACAAGACCCATATATGTGCTATCTACAAGAGACCCACTTCAGACCTAGGGACACATAACAGACTGAAAGGGAAGGGACGGAAAAAGATATTCCATGTAAATGGAAATCAAAAGAAAGCTGGAGTAGCAATTCTCATATCAGACAAAATAGACTTTAAATAAAGACTATTACAAGAGACAAAGAGGGAGACTACATAATGATCAAGGGATCAATCCAAGGAGAAGATAAAACATTTGTAAGTATTTATGCCCCCAACATAGGAGCACCTCAATACATAAGGCAAATGCTACCAGACATAAAAGAAGAAATCGACAGTAACACAATCATAGTAGGGGACTTTAACACCCCACTTTCACCAATGGACAGATCATCCAAAATGAAAATAAATATGGAAAAATTAAAATAAATATGGAAACACAAGCTTTAAATGACAAATTAAAGAAAATGGACTTAATTGATAATTATAGGACATTCCATCCAAAAACAATGGAATACACTTTCCTCTCAAGTGCTCATGGAACATTCTCCAGGAGAGATCATATCTTGGGTCACAAATCAAACCTTGGTAAATTTAAGAAAACTGAAATCATATCAAGTATCTTTTCTGACCACAATGCTATGAGACTAGAGAGCAATTACATGAAAAAATCTGTAAAAAATACAAACACATGGAGGCTAAACAATACACTACTTAATAACCAAGAGATCACTGAAGAAATCAAAGAGGAAATCAAAAAATACCTGGAAACAAATGACAATGAAAACACAATGACCCCAAACCTATGGGATGCAGCCAAAGCAGTTCTAAGAGGGAAGTTTATAGCAATACAATCCTACCTCAAGAAACAAGAAACATCTCAAGTAAACAACCTAACCTTACACCTAAAGGAATTAGAGAAAGATGAAAAAAAAAAAAAAACTGCCAAAGTTAGCAGAAGGAAAGAAATCATAAAGATCAGACCAGAAATAAAGGAAAAAGAAAGGAAGGAAAAAATAGCTAAGCTCAATAAAATTAAAAGCTGGTTCTTTGAGAAGATAAACAAAATTGATATATCATTAGCCAGACTCATCAAGAAAAAAAGGGAGAAGACTCAAAACAACAGAATTCGAAATGGAAAAGGAGAAGTAACAACTGACACTGCAGAAATACAAAGGATCATGAGAGATTACTACAAGCAACTCTATGCCAATAAATTGGACAACCTGGAAGAAACAGACAAATTCTTAGAAAAGCACAACCTTCAGAGACTGAACCAGGAAGAAATAGAAGATATAAACAGACCAATCACAAGAACGGAAATTGAGACTGTGACTAAAAATCTTCCAACAAACAAAAGCCCAGGACTGGATGTCTTCACAGGTGAATTCCATCAAATATTTAGAGAAGAGCTAAAACCTATCCCTCTCAAACTCTTCCAAAATATGGCAGAGGGAGGAACACTCCCAAACTCATTCTACGAGGCCACCATCACACTGATACCAAAACGAGACAAGATGTCACAAAGAAAGAAAACTACAGGCCAATATCACTGATGAACATAGATGCAAAAATCCTCAACAAAATACGAGCAAACAGAATCCAACTGCACATTAAAAGGATCATACACCATGATCAAGTGGGGTTTATCCCAGGAATGCAAGGATTCTTCAATATATGCAAATCATGCAATGTGATAAACCATATTAACAAACTGAAGGAGAAAAATCATATGATCATCTCAATAGATGTGGAAAAAGTTTTCATCAAAATTCAACACCCATTTATGATAAAAACCCTCCAGAAAGTAGGCATACAGTGAACTTACCTCAACATAATAAGGCCATATATGACAAACACACAGCCAACATCATTCTCAGTGCTGAAAAACGGATACCATTTCCTTTAAAATCAGGAAAAAGAAAAGGTTGTCCACTCTCACCACTATTATTCATCATTGTTGTGGAAGTTTTAGCCACAGCAATCAGAGAAGAAAAATAAATAAAAGGAATCCAGACTGGAAAAGAAGAAGTAAAGCTGTCACTGTTTGCAGAAGACATGATACTATACATAGAGAATCCTAAAGATGCTACCAGAAAACTACTAGAGCCAATCAATGAATTTGGGAATGTAGCAGGATACAAAATTAATGCACAGAAATCTCTTGCATTCCTATACACTAAAGATGAAAAATCTGAAAGAGAAATTAAGGAAACACTCCCATTTACCACTGCAACAAAAAAGAATAAAATACCGAGGAATAAACCTACCTAACCAATGGCATTTTTCACAGAAATAGAACAAAAAATTTCACAATTTGTATGGAAACACAAAAGACCCTGAATAGCCAAAGCAATCTTGAGAAAGAAACACAGAACTGGAGCAATCAGGCTCCCGGACTTCGGACTATACTACAAAGCTACAATAATCAAGACAGTATGGTATTGGCACAAAAACAGAAATATAGATCAGTGGAACAGGATAGAAAGCCCAGAGATAAACCCACACACCTATGGTCACCTTATTTTTGATAAAGGAGGCAAGAATATACGATGGAGAAAAGACAGCACTTCAGTAAGTTGTTCTGTGAAAACTGGACAGCTACATGTAAAAGAATGAAATTAGAACACTTCCTAACACCATACACAAAAATAAACTCAAAATGGATTTAAGACCTAAATGACCAGACACTGTAATACTCTTAGAGGAAAACATAGGCAGAACACTCTATGACATAAATCATAGCAAGATCCTTTTTGACCCACCTTCTAGAGAAATGGAAATAAAAACAAAAATAAACAAATGGGACCTAATGAAACTTAAAAGCTTTTGCACATCAAAGGAAAATGTAAACAAGATGAAAAGCAACCCTCAGAATGGGAGAAAATATTTTCAGATGAAGCCAGGGACAAAGGATTAATCTCCAAAATTTACAAGCAGCTCATGCAGCTCAATATCAGAAAAACAAACAACCCAATCCAAAAACGGGCAGAAGACCTAAATAGACATTTCTCCAAAGAAGACATACAGATTACCAACAAACACATGACAGGATGCTCAATATCACTAATTTTTAGAGAAATGCAAATCAAAACTACAATGAGGTACCATCTCACACCAGTCAGAATGGCCATCATCAAAAAATCTACAAACAGTAAATGCTGGAGAGGGTGCGGAGAAAAGGGAACCCTCTTTCACTGTTGGTGGGAATGTAAACTGATACAGCCTCTATGGAGAACAGTACAGAGGTTCCTCCAAAGCTAAAAACAGAACTACCATATGACCCAGCAATCCCACTACTGGGCATATACCCTGAGAAAACCATAATTCAAAAAGAGTCATGTCCCATAATGTTCATTGCAGCTCTATTTACAATATCGAGGACGTGGAAGCAACCTAAGTGTCCATCAACAGATGAATGGATAAAGAAGATGTGGCACATATATACAATGGAATATTACTCAGCCATAAAAAGAAACGAAATTGAGTTATTTGTGGTGAGGTGGATGGACCTAGAGTCTGTCATACAGAGTGAAGTAAGTCAGAAAGATAAACACAAATATTGTATGCTAACACATATATGGAACAACAAAAAAAAAAGGTTCTGAAAAACCTAGGGGCAGGACAGGAATAAAGACACAGATGTAGAGAATGGACTTGAGGACACAGGGAGAGGGAAGGGTAAGTTGGGGCGAAGTGAGAGAGTGGCATGAACTTATATATACTACCAAATGTAAAACAGATAGCTAGTGGGAAGCAGCCGCGTAACACAGGGAGATCAGCTCAGTGCTTTGTGACCACATAGAGGGGTAGGATAGGGAGGGTGGGAGGGAGACACAAGAAGGAGGAGATATGGGGATGTATGTATATGTATAGCTGATTCACTTTGTTATAAAGCAGAAACTAACACACCATTGTAAAGCAATTATACTCCAATAAAGATGTTTAAAAAAAAGAAATAAAAATAATGAAACCATGATACACTTGTATAGTGAAGTGCATTTTGTATCTTGAGATACTTAGAGTCCAAATAATGGGCATTTCATAGGGATAATTTAATTTAATCTGCTTTTAATGTTTTAACAGCCCTATTATTTAACTTTTTATCACATTTGCCATGTAGTGGTGTGTTAACTTGTTTGTTCATATACTTTGCTATATAGTATTCCATTAAGTGAATATGCCACAATTTATATGACAATTTTGTTGATGGACATTAGGGTTGTTTTCCATTTGGGGCTATTACAAATTATGCAGCTATGAAATTATTGTTGCTGGACACATGTATGCATTTATATGGACATATATTTAGGAGTGGAATTGCTGTGTCATTAGATATGCTTACATTTTACCTTAGCATATACTGTCAAATTATTTTCCAAATGTATCAATTTATCTTCCATCAGCCTTTTATGATAGTTCCCAGTGCTTCTCCTCCTCAACAACGCTTGGCATTGTCAATCTTCTTAATTTTATTTATTCTGGTGGGGGTGTACTGTCATCTTTTTTATGGCTTTAATTTGTATTTCCATAATAACTACTAAAGTTAAGCATTCTTTCAAATATTTACAGGCCGTTTTTATATCCCCTTTTGTGAAGTACCTCTTCCAGTCTTTTGCTCACGTTTTCTTTTTGGTTGTTTGTCTTCTACTGAAGGATTTGTGGTTCTTTATACATTGTGGATACAAGCCTTTTCCTGGTGATGCAAATATCTTGTCCCATTCTGTGGCTTGCCTATATACTTTTTTTGTGTGACTTCTGGTAACCAGAAGTTCATAATCTTAATACGGGCCAATTTTCAAGATACTTCTTTAGATATAGTGATCATTGTATCATATTAGAAGAATCATTGCTTATCTTGAGATCATGAAGCTATTTTAATACATTATATTCTAGATGCTTTCCTGTTTTTTATGTTTAATTCTACAATTAATCTGAAATTGATTTTTATGTATGGTATGAAGAAGAGATCAAGTTTTTCTTCCCATATGTATAGCCTATTGATCCAGCACCATTTATTGAAAAGACTGTTGTTTATTGCTCTCCAGTACTATTTTTATCACAAGTAAAGCATCCATGTATGTATGCATCTGTTTCTGATCTCTGTTTTCTATTCTGTTATGGATTTAGCTATCCTTGCACAAAATCCCACAGTCTTAATTACTGTAGCTTTAAAAATAAGTCTTAATGCCTGGTGCAGCAATACTTACTTCTATTTTCTTCTTTTTCAATTTGGACTTACCTATTCTTGGCTTTTTGCACTTACACACAAATTTTAGGATTCACCTGTCAATTTCCACACACATACAGTTATTTAATTGAATTTATAAATAAATTTGGTGAGAACTGATATCTTTACACTATTGTTTTGTAATCCATGAACATGATAGATTTCTACATTTGCTCAGTTCTTCTTTAGCCTTTTAAAATAATGTTTTGTAGTTTTGTTAGAGGTATTCACGTTTGTTAGATTATTCCCAGATATTTAATATTTTCGATGCTACATTAAATGCTGTACTCATAAAATGTAATTTTCAAATTCTTTAGTTGGTACATAGGAATAAAGATGATTTTTGATATTGGCCTGGCACCCTAGAGACTTGCTAAACTCTTGTAAACATTCTAATAATTTTCTGTAGATTTCTTTAAATATTCTACATAAACCATCAAACCGTTTGCAAGTATTACAAATTTTCATTTCCAATTTCTTTAGCTTTATTTATTTATTTATTTACTTATTTTACTGGCCAGGAAAGTTAGAAAGAATATAAATATATATGATAGTAAATATTGTGCTTTTTCTATATACACACATATATTTATATATATAAAATATACAATAGCATATAATAAATGCTATATACACAGAATATATATATGTAAAACAGCAAATACTATGCTTTTTGTTTCTGTAACTCCATCTAATATGGCCTATGCCTATGATTTGCTTTGACTAATAGAATGTGACAAGAGTGACGGTGTGTACAATCCAAGGCTAGACTTACGAAATTTGCTGGAGTCAGCCATCATGCTATGAGCCAAACTGTGTGGAGAGTCCAAATGGAGGAGAATGGAGGCACTTTAGTCTGATCTTCCAGTCCATAACTACACTTCCTGCTAGCCATGTGAATGGGCTATCTTGAGCATGGTACATTGAGCATAATGACTACCCTCCTAGCTGATACCATGGGGACAGAAGAACCATTCAACTTAGCTCAGCTTATACTGCAGAATTGTGAGAGATAATAAAAAGTGTTTTTTCTTTAAACCACAAAGTTTCGATGTGGTTTGTAATACCATAATCATTTACCAAAACAGAAGTTGGCATTCAAGAACTGAGTGAATTCATAAATACATGAATTCCTCCCCCGCAACCCCCCAAGCACCACACACACACACACACACACACACACACACACACACACCTTTTAAAAAGTAGTGATAAGATGTAATGGCGATTACCTGGATAAGTTTCTGTCAAATTTTCATTATATTAAGAAGAAAAAAGTTAATTTTAGATTAATGAAAGAAGTAGTGGATGAAAATTAGCTGGATTATTGCAAAAGAACTGGAAACTCTTGGAAACACTCTGAACTCTGTAATGCAATTACCAATTATGTACTTCTCTGGACATGGGGCTATCAGGTAAATTTGGACTGAAACAAATATCTTTGTTATTTCTATAGAAAAGTAAGGTAAGTACTATTAGTGAATTAGGCTATGTATCTGGCACATAATATAAACTCAGTCAATTAACTTTTTTATTATAAGTTTATAATTTCCAACTTACAGAGAAGTTGCAAGAATAGTAAGTAAAACTTTTTTCTAACCCAGATTTCACCTATTGTTAATAGTTTGTCCCATTAGCTTTATCATTTGCATCCTTTCCCTCCTCCCCTTCTCTCTCTGTCTCTCTCTCCCTTTCTCTCTCCCACACGCACACACAAACATGCAACACACACATACGTAATATTATTTTTCTGAACCACTTGAGTGTAAGTTGCATATATCATAGCTTTTTACCCCTAAATACTTCAGAGTGTATCTTTTTAGAGATATTTTCTTTCATAACCACAGTGGACTTACTAGCTTCAGTAAATTTTCAGTAAAACTCTGCCCAGTTTTTGGCACAGAGGTCCTAAAATCCTTGTTATTTCCTAAGTGATAAGAACAGTAGGAGCCTCTCTAGTTCCAATATTGGTCTTTTATCTCTGTTCCTGACACAGAGCTCCTGAAACACTTATAATTTCCTAGGTGATAGGACTGTCTTTTGTTCTAATGAGGTGATTCTGGATGGTCTCCTGGATGAGGGCTAATAACTGGAAAGACTAAGCAACGATTAGAAGCTAGGGATTTTCAACCCCACTCCCCGTTCTCTTGAGAAGGGAGAAGGGCTGAAAATTGAGTTAAGGTTCGATTATGCCTATATGATGAACCTCTATAAAATCCCAAAAGTATGGGGTTTGGAAAGCTTCTGGGTTGGTGAACACATGCAGGTGCTGGGAGAGTGGCGTGACTGGATAGGGCATGGATGCTCTGCTCCCTTTCCCACATACCTTGCCGTACACGTCTCTTCCATCTGGCTGTTCATCTGTATCCTCTATCATACCTTTTAATAAACTGGTAAACCTAAGTAAGTGTCTCCCTGAGTTCTATAAGCCACTCTAGGAAACTAATTGGACCCAAGGAAGGGGGTCATTGGAACCTCCCAATCTATAACCAGTTGGTCAGAAGTCACAGATTTGTGACTGGTATCTGAAGTGGCGGAGCGGGGGCAGCCTTGTAGGACTGAACCATTAACCTGTGGGAGCTGATGTTATCTCTGGGTAGATAGTGTCAGAATTGAGTTGAATTCTTGGACACCCTGCTGGTACCTGAGAATTTCTTGGTGGTATGGAGAAAAACCTCCACACATTTGGTGACCGGAAGTAAAGTGTTTTGTGTGAGTAGTAAAGGAGACTCATAGGAAAGAAAGACATAGTAGGGAAGACCTAGGTTTTTCTCTATACAGATGGTGGAAAACTGAGGTTTTTCCATTATGCCATTTTTGTTAACTTACTTTCTAGGACAGGATGCAGTCTAGGCTCATTTAATTATATCTTTAGTCTTCTTTAATTCAGAAAATTTCCACAGCTTTTCTTTTGTCTATTAAAAATTTTATATTTTTGAAAAATAGTCCCCTTTCTTCCTTTTAAATAGACTGATGTCATTTTGGCTTTGTCTGATGTTTCATCATAGTTAGATTTATGTTCTATATTTCAAGCTAGAATAATGCATAAGTGATATTGTTAGCGATACTATCGATCCTTTAATTATTTCTTTATGTCCGTTCTCCTTGCTGGATAGTAATCACCAAGAAGGTAGTGACAAGCTTCATTCTATTTACATTTTTAGCTCCAGAACTGACTACAGGGCCTACCACATTATAGACCCTAAATAAATATTGGATGACTGACTGAGGTGACAAAGTGGATTTTCACATAACTTTTCCGAGCCCTGCTTGAAACTGAGGTGCAACTTTGCACTGCTATTCTGGATTATCTTGTTGCTATTAAATTAAAATGGGTCAGGACTGGGATCCCAGGCTCCTTCTATTGATCAAGAAGTAGAGAGAGCTAAGCTAGATTTACTTCTTTTTATAGCTTCTTCCATTTACTGTTTCAAGATGCACAATCTTCAGTGATCAGCAAGCATGGCCCATTCTGAGTGCCTTCTGTGTGAGAGAATACATATTTCTCTTCGTTTTGCCAAAAAACCTGGAGGCATTTTTTTCCCTAAGACACCAATGAATGCATATTAAACCAACTGTAATTGTCTGCTAAATATTATTTCATAAACAAGCAAACCAGAGCTACATTTTTCCAAGCCTTTAAAATACCTGGGATACTAAAAATATCCTGTCAACCTTGAGCACAAAGCTGTCAAGCCAGAAACATTAAGAATTTCTGAAAAAGAATTCAGAGGAGGTTGGTGGAGAAACATTGAAATTCATTGTGAATCTCATTTTTTAAGAATGAGGAGGCAGCTATAATATTGATGTGTATTTATCCTAATGAAAAGAATGAATGGATTCTACTCACATTATAAGACACACACTCAGTGAGATTTTGTACATTACATAATTTTCTCATTTGCTTTTCAGGAGTGTTATCTGTGGTTGGTTTGTTAAACAGGTATATGTCATTAGAATGGTGAGATTAAAGCTTAAATATTTAAGAATAAGAATATATCTATATGTTTATTTACATTGAAGAAATGTTCCTAAATATGAAAATGTCTCAAAGTATTTTGCAGAGTTTGACAATTTTTTTAAACACTCCCATTTGAAAAGTATCTACAGTAATGAACTGCTAGTCAAAACTAAAACTGAGAAAGAAAAAAAAAGAAAGGAGAGGCAGGAATGCTCCTCACTGAAGAGTATTTTCCGCTGGGAAGTCCATTGGCATTCAGTTGTCTCATTTAATTTATCCCTTGTGTGATTCAACCATTATTTATGAGCTTCTTCTTGTTCTTAAAGAGCTCTGGGCTCTGCTTGCCAATGTTATGGCATATGATGAGGCAGGGGTGTGCGTGTGATAATGCATCGGTCCACACTGCTGGCATGTTTTCTATCTGAACTCATCAGCTGCCAAAAGGACGCAGAGCTCTCTCTTTAAAGATAAAACACTAACTGGGGTTTCAACATTGTGTGGGATTTGGCAGGCGTCACATGCTCCTGCATTATTTAGGTAGAATACAGTCCCTAAAATGTGCACAGTACATGTTCAATAAAAATCATTTGCATGGGATTTATACAAGTTTCTGTCTGGTAATATCTCTGCCACTTGCACTGAGAAAATGAATTCACAGAAATAGGCTGAATTAATTAATGGAGATGTTAAACATACAAGCGATTGAAGCATTTTCACACTTTTACTTTCAATCTAAGCTACCCTCCCATCTTCACCCCTAGGTTGAGTTAAATAATCCATTGTGGATCTGCCTTGCTCTCTGCTGAGTTAGAATTTTGGAATGAAATGCAAAAGTGATAGAAACATCCCACTAGTTTCTGGATGAAAAAAAAAAAAAGAGGGGGCAATGATTAACAGTGAAATCTACTGAAAAAATCTGGCTGACGAACGTTGCCAGCACTATCACACATGTTTAAAACAAAATAAAACAAACTAGTAGCATTGATTTAGAATACAACATGGAGGTAAATGGTCTTTAATGAAGTTAACAGTGATTTTTATTATTAATAGCTGAATTTGACTCCATTTCAAACTAAGTAAGGACTCATCCCTTAATAAAGATTTCTTTCTCTGAAAATTATTGCTTCAGTTAGAAGGAATTGGTACTTAATAGCTTTTAATTAAAAGACCATGTCTAATGAGATTTTTTTTTTTCTTTTCCGTGGGAAAAGTAGATCCCTAATGCTGAAAAATCTCTAATTGACCAGGTTTTGAGGATGCCAGTAAACAAACTGTTTAATAGACATGACTAAGCACATTGTGGTGAACTATTGATTCTGCCAGCCTAGAACTGTTCACTAAATTGTATTCTCAAACTAGACTGGCATAACGCAATAGATATAGTTATAATTGAAGAAGTTAATAAGCTCTTATTCATTTTTTAAAAAGGACTATGAATAACGGAACATGCATTTTAGTGTCACAGCAATGAGTCACAGCCATTATTGGACTGATCTAGATTAGTTTCCTAAGACACAGACTACATAGGGAGAAGGAGTTTGCATGTCTAAACACTTTTAAAGAAATATTAAAGGCTTCAGTAACATCAGTAAAATTGGCAAATTTCCCCATCTCTTCAGAGGTTTGTTCCCCTTCCTTCTCACCATCCACAGCATTAATGTAAGATTATAACAAAGTTTTAAAACAAAAAATTCCATTTACCATCCACACACCTGACATCTACAACATGCAGGTCTTCCTTCAATCACTGAACTAAACGTGTGTTTCAAGCATATGTCAGTGATTTCAAGTTTGACTTATCTACTGTTAGAGCTTCCATTCAGTCAATTGGCCATTAAGATGAATGATTTAAGGAACCTACACACAACTCCACATTTTAAAAGATTCTTTAAGCTTATCTCTGTATTAATAATGTAATCTGAAATATAGGCATTCCACCTGTGATCCTTGCTCCACTTATGAAGTTGAATCAAAAGAATAACTAGTTATAATGAATAATATTAATATTAATAATAATGGTAATATCATCATTTTCAATTACTTAAATATGCTGTAAATATTTCAGTAATAAGTCAATTGTCAGTTAGGGCTTTACTGATTTTACCTTTAAAATGGATAAGATTCTGCATGATTTATAATTATTTGTTTTACAAAATATAATAATAATTGCTATTAATATATCAAATATAAATTTTTGTTATGTATCAGCTCCGTTATATATATCCCTTTTGAACAGGATAAGGTATAAACACATGAACAAGTAAATTGTGAATAAAATTTTTCTTTCAAAAAACAGTTTATGTATTTTTAATTATTTTTGATGACACATTTCAAATGAGGAGCAAATCACAGAGAAGGAATGTAACAAACTCCTTTGTATCCAGTATTAGCAAATGTTAACTTTTGCCATATCAGCTTTAGCTATTTTTCAACTTGTCTCCAAATACCACTTTCTCCTTCAGATAACCACTATCAGGAAGTTGGCATGTGTCCTTCTTGACCGTGGTTTATATTTTACTGCATATTTGTGTGCCCATAGTACTATATTGTACTATTCTGTTTTAAAATTTCATATAAATTGGTATTAGACCATATACATCATTCTAATTTAAATGTTTACTCTAATTTTTTAACTACACAATTAGCTATTAAATTTTCTAACAAGGTCCAAAATTATTCAATATCTCCATCCTTCTGAAAAATATAAGAAATGTTTCATGTTTTAACTACCTACTGAAAAATACACCACTTCTTGCTGTTTAGACTTTTTTCCACATCTTTCACAAGAATAAATTTTTTAGTTATAAATATATTTGTTCCTTTGAATGAATGTACGATTAAATTTACCAACATATTTTTAGCAGGTTCTGTGATTATACATTGTTCATTTAACTCCTTTGTGTTCATTTTTCACTCTGCTGATGAATATCCTTTATTGATTCTTTCAGAAAGTGTCTATGGATGACAAGATATTAATCTTTGCATCTCTGTAAAGATGAGCATTTATCTTAATTCTTCTTACACAGAAGTCCAAATTTATTTCCATTTTATCTATTATCATCTATGATATTCATGCCACATGTCTAGGGATAATTAACCCAATAATTCACAATATTTACACAAGAGGCAACTAGGTCATTGCAAACTGAAATGAAGTGAACAGAACTTCATATTACTTTAATTTTATTCAGTGGTAGAGAAATAGAGGTTATAAATGATATATTAATATTATTTTGTTTCATTATATTTGGTTCTAGTAAATCATAACTTCTGAAAATAATCACTTTTTCTTCTTTGAAGTTCTCTATTAACCATGTGTAAAAATATTTCCATAAAAATGATAAAAAGAAGTGAAACGGAGTTGTTATATAGAAAAAATATACATATATGCAGTTTGATTTACTACAAGTATGAATGGCTCTGGAGCAATCTTGTTCTTACCCTTTTACAAATCAAAGCTCTTTGAACATGAATTTTTGCAGAGCTTGCTTTCAGCACTAGGTTTTTCTCTTTGTATTCTCTAAGAAGAATTTTTAGAAAATAGAATGGTATTTCCTCTTGGAAAGGTACATCACTACATGACATATTATTTAAATGTCCAAAATTTGTTCTTAGAAGGATTCATTTCGTTAGAACCATGTTTTTGTGAAGAAAAAGGAAATAAAAAAGACATGCCCCTCATTCTGGACAACATCTACTAGCAACTTTAAAAAAAGTATATATATTGAACCTTATCAACATGCCTTATTATTTGCAAAGTTGCCTTAAATTATATTAATAAGGGAGCTGGATTTCTCCAACACTGAGTATTCCCTTTTGTGATGATAGTTCACTATAGACAAAAAAAAAATGCCTATATTAAAGAAACCCTACTGTGATAATAACAACAACAAAAAAGATCACTCTTTGTAAATTCCTTTGAAACAGTTTTGTTTAAAATAATTGCTTATAAAGATGGTGTGACTTTTCTGAAAAACTTCGTAAGTTTATTACCTTTATATTATATTAAACATCCCATCACGCTTTGTGAAATCTATCATTAAAATTGTGTCTTACGTCACAAAGAAAGAAAACTACAGGCCAATATCACTGATGAACATAGATGCCAAAATCCTCAACAAAATACTAGCAAACAGAATCCAACAGCACATTAAAAGGATCATATACCATGATCAAGTGGGGTTTATCACAGGAATGCAAGGATTCTTCAATATACGCAAATCAATCAACGTGACACACCATATCAACAAACTGAAGAAGAAAAACCATGTGATCATCTCAATAGATGCAGAGAAAGCTTTTGACAAAATTCAACACCCATTTATGATAAAAACCCTGCAGAAAGTAGGCATAGAGGGAACTTTCCTCAACATAATAAAGGCCATATATGACAAACCCACAGCCAGCATTGTTCTCAATGGTGAAAAACTGAAACCATTTCCACTAAGATCAGGAACAAGACAAGGTTGCCCACTCTCACCACTCTTATTCAACATAGTTTTGGAAGTACTAGCCACAGCAATCAGAGAAGAAAAAGAAATAAAAGGAATCCAAATAGGAAAAGAAGAAGTAAAGCTGTCACTATTTGCAGATGACATGATATTATACATAGAGAATCCTAAGGATGCTACCAGAAAACTACTAGAGCTAATCAATGAATTTGGCAAAGTAGCAGGATACAAAATTAATGCACAGAAATCTCTGGCATTCTTATACACTAATGATGAAAAATCTGAGAGTGAAATTAAGAAAACACTCCCATTTACCATTGCAACAAAAAGAATAAAATATCTAGGAATAAACCTACCTAAGGAGACAAAAAACTTGTATGCAGAAAACTATAAGACACTGATGAAAGAAATTAAAGATGATACAAATAGGTGGAGAAATATACCATGTTCTTGGATTGGAAGAATCAACATTGTGAAAATGACTCTACTACCCAAAGCAATCTACAGATTCAATGCAATCCCTATCAAACTACCACTAGCATTTTTTACAGAACTAGAAAAAAAAATTTCACAATTTGTATGGAAACACAAAAGACCCCAAATAGCAAAAGCAATCT
>NC_041222.1:37654567-37660905 GCF_002837175.3 Physeter macrocephalus
TGGGCATATACCCTGAGAAAACCATAATTCAAAAAGAGTCATGTACCACGATGTTCATTGCAGCTCTATTTACGATAGCCAGGGCATGGAAGCAACCTAAGTGTCCATCAACAGATGAATGGATAAAGAAGATGTGGCACATATATACAATGGAATATTACTCAGCCATAAAAAGAAATGAAACTGAGTTATTTGTAATGAGGTGGATAGATCTGGAGTCTGTCATACACAGTGAAGTAAGTCAGAAGGAGGAAAACAAATACCGTATGCTAACACATATATATGGAATCTAAGAAAAAAAAATGTCATGAAGAGATTAGTGGTAGGATGGGAATAAAACACAGACCTACTAGAGCATGGACTTGAGGACATGGGGAGGGGGAAGGGTAAGCTGTGACGAAGTGAGAGAGTGGCAGGGACATATATGCACTACCAAATGTAAATTAGATAGCTAGTGGGAAGCTGCTGCATAGCACAGGGAGATCACCTCTGTGCTTTGTGACCACCGAGAGGGGTGGGCTAGGGAGGGTGGGAGGGAGGGAGATGCAAGAGGGAAGAGATATGGGAACATATGTATATGTATAACTGATTCACTTTGTTGTAAAGCAGAAACTAACACACCATTGTAAAACAGTTATACTCCAATAAAGATGTTAAAAAAATAAAATTGTGTCTTAAGTTCATGTTGTCAGAGCAATTCATTTTTTTGGGAATGCATGAACACTGAAATATATTATGCCATTTAGAAAAATATGAAAGGAACCTGTACTAATAGGTTATTCCCCACACTGTATATAATTCCCCCAAGTCATTTTAAGACAAGGCTCACAGAAATAAAATGAGTAAAGACCCAAGAATATCCTGGATAAGCTATACGTGCACAGCTTATTCTCAGAGTTGTATACAGATGCTATCAATATAATTTAATACTCTAGTGGATTTTTGGTAATGAAGAGGGGAAGTTGCATAACCATTAATAACTTAATCAATAAGACAAAGGCAACTAAGTCTTGGAAAAATGAAAAAGTAGAATTGGACCCTAAATATTGTTTCTTCAATCTAAGGCACAAAGACATTTTCTAGGGTATACATTACACTAAAATGGATGATAGATTGGGAGTGGCAAACTCTCAGCCTGGACCCGGTTGGGTTGGCAATGTAGACATGCTCATTAAACACACTAGAAGATATGACAGCTGCCTGGAAAGAGTCAATATAGTAAAGTAGTGTTCCTTATTCCCTCTCAGTCACCTCACTCTCAACACTCCTGAAGTGAAGAGCTGTCCGTTCCTGCAACTCTCTAACCCTACCTGTTGAGTTCCTCAAAAATGCATTGGGTGTCTATAATGTTCCATGCATTGTGTTTGGTGCTGGAGTGATGAGGATGGAAACAGGAGCAACAGGAAAGCAGGTCTTTTCTTTTTAGTTGTTCACTGCTCTATCTCCAATGTTTAGTACAGTGCCTGGCACACACTAAGGGTGGGGGGGGGTGTTCAAGAAATATGTGTTCAAAAAATTAAGTATAAGAAGGATTCAAGAAATGAAAGTCCCTAAAGTACACTAAAAATAATTTTTTTTTGTTTTCTACCCTTGAGAGTTAGCGTCTGGCTTCCTTCCTCTCAAACCTGGGCTGGTCTTAGTGACTTGCTTGAACAATATGAAGATGGAACTGGTAGTCTGGGACTTCTGAGGGTAGATCATAACAAGCCATGCAGCTTCTCCTTGTGCCTGTTTGAACAACTGTTCTGAAATCCCTGAGACACCCTTGAAGAAGTCCTGCCATCCTGAGACCACTGTGAAGACAGGCCATTTGCAGGCTCTCCAGAGGTTGATATCAGCAGAACTAAGTCTTCTAAACAACCCCTCTAAGACACCAGACAAATGAAAGGCCAGCTTGGACTCTTCACACTAGCCCATCCACTGGCTGATACCAGCAAGACTTCAACTGATGGCACATAGAACAAGAAAATTGCCTAGATGAGCCCTGTCCAAATTCCTGACACATGATATTGTGAGACAATAAAATGGTTGTTATTTTAAGTTGCTAAATTTTGGTGTGGTTTTTTATACAACAGTAGATAACTGGAATGGTCCCCCAAAGGTTACAGTTTAGGGTGGGAGTGAGGAAAGATAGAGGGTCTCAGAGCTTTAGATGAATAAACAGATATTTACAACCCAAAGTATTGTGTTCCTAAGTCAGAGTTTTGCACAGTGGGCTACGCAAACCCCTCAGGGAGATGATGAAACCAGCTTAGGAGTCTGAATGTTTACTC
This sequence comes from Physeter macrocephalus, assembly GCF_002837175.3. Lineage (NCBI taxonomy): Eukaryota > Metazoa > Chordata > Mammalia > Artiodactyla > Physeteridae > Physeter > Physeter macrocephalus. The sequence continues at coordinate 37,656,841 of NC_041222.1, forward strand.
CTTGAAAGAAATGAAGTCTAAGCTAATGCACCCCTTCTGAGGGAGAAATGAATGAAAACGTGACATGCCACATGACAGTTTCTCCCCTTTGATTTAGATTGTTTAAACTATTTTTCAGAGCTTCTCTGAGGGATGTTGGACACTGGCTGTATCATACAAGGACATAAGGCAAGGAATATAGGAGTTGATTATATAGAAATGATCCAGCGGCACAGAATGAGGCAAATCAAGGCTTCTCTTTCAGTGTTTGGTATCATGGAAGCTCTAGGTAGAGGAACGGATTTTTTTTACAGTATTTGAGGAACAGTATTTTGGGGCACTATCTGGAGTACTGCATAGCCCTTTCACAAGCTTGCTTTCTATTGTTCTCTTAAGTAAAAAGTTCATGGTTCACCTTTAGATAAGATATTCAGAGTTTGTGAATGTAGATGTACCTAAATTAGTAACTGGGCAAAACCTGAAGATTTTTAAACTGATGCTTCTGAAAGATTACAGACATATTGCAAATTAAATTCAAAGGTGGTTAATCTGCTAACCATAGAGTGACCATAGGTCATAGAGTGACCTAGAATTTTAAACCGTGATCTATGCAGCATCTCCCACTTCCAAATTTACAAGAGTCTACATGTCCCACAATTCCTACTTGCCCTGCTGTAGTAAATGTTCAGGTCACATTTTCATACAATTTAACAGCCTTGGAGATCCTCATACTCAGCTTCCCGTGGAGAATGAATGCTTTGCCTCTGGGCAGCAGTGGACTCTCCCTTGAACTGGAAGTCCCTCGTGGGCTCCGTCAGGCTTCAGTGTGGATTTCCCCCTGGAAACTCTGCATTTGTATTTCTAATGATAGTATAAGAAGGAAATCTTATATCTCTTCCTAAAAATGAATACACTACTGTTCTCAGCTGTTGAGGAGTGACTGGGGACTAGCTACTCAGTCCGTCTCAAAGTTCAGACAGAATGATTGAGCTTCCTCTTCTGTATTGTTTAATTGTTCTCTTTTAGTTTTAGTCTGGCTAGAAATGGAGGTAAGTGGGGAGAATTTTTCAAATAGATAATCAAAGTGAATATCATTACATGATTATGGCACTTGGCTGAATACTTAATGACTAAAAACGATTATTCTTGCATCTAACGTGATTGGAAGAGCTTTTAGTCTACAAGTACTAGAAGTGCTAAATCTAGAAGTGCTAAGTTACTTGTAAGATGTGCCTGAAATGGGGAGTGGGGGAAAAATAGTTTTCTTCTTCTGGGAATAAAAAAAAATTGGGCTTTCACAGATTGAGGCTGTTGACACAGGAGATAGCAAGAACTCTACCTTGGCTGCAGCTGAAGGCTGATGTAGGAGAGTAGAAGGACTTCACCCTCACTGAATAGGAAAGTGGGGAACATTTTGTGGAGGACTTAACGATGTCAGAATAGGAAGTTTGGAGGTTATTTCAAGGTATTTGGGAATAACGACATAAATTTGACTAAGGAATTAATAACATTAATGCACTATTTTAAGATCAACTTGAGAAGATATTTAACATATATTGAGCACTGACTATATCCCAAATAGTTTTTATATACTATTTAATTTAACAACTCTATCAGAAAATATTAGTCCCTTTTTATAGATGAGGAAATTTAACTTTGGAAGGATGAACAAATTTGTCCAACATTACACACCTAGCAAATGAAAGAGTTGGAATTTGACGCCAATTTACCTAATTCCAAAGACCTTGCTCTTTCATGAAACTAGCCGTGCTATCTAGGGATGAGCTAGTTAATTATACCAGAGTAGATTCAGTGGGAATGGCAAAGCAATGACAAAAGTAAGAGATATTGGGAAATCAGATTCAAAAAGGCTTGAGACTTAGCAATGGATGTGGAAAGTGAGATAGAAAGAAGAGTGAAAACTAAAGTTTCTTCCCTAGGTGACTGGAAGAATATTATTACTAGGAAAGTTTTGAGTAACAGATTAAAGAGAACATCATCCATAAACTCTTTTCTAGTCTTTAAATCCTGTCTCTCCTGTGTGAGTTTGGATTTACACTGTCTGATTTTACTATAGTGGTAGGCTCACTTTGAAGTGGCGAGTACTTAGTTAGCTATTATACACTGGGAAGATAATTGGGAGGGAAGTTAATTCATTATATTTGATATGGCAAGATGGTGAGCTGGGGAATACTAGGCCTGGATCAGGGATGCAACTAATAGGAGAAGTTCCAGTGAAGACCATCAATGACACCAGTCATGCTCAGAAAGAACAAGTGATCCAATGAAAAAATGGGGTAAACACCAACTGTCATCTTGTGGTACCACAGGCCATCTGTCAAGCTCATCCATCATTTTCTCTTCTGCCTCTCCATTCCTGACCTTTGTGCCCTGTGTGCTGCTATTTACACAGCTCTCCATTTCAGCATTACATTTGAACATGTATTTCCTCAACAGATCCTCAAGCTATAGCACCCCTTCTTTCATTAACATTCATGTAGAGAGAGCCCTGCATTGACTTAGCCATCATGTTAAAAGTAATTTTGCTAATCTTTATTATTGCATTTATGTTCCTAGAATATTTGAATTTTAATTGACAAGTGAGGTAATGACCCTTTCAAGCTATAGTTCTAGCCCAATGAAATAAGCATGCTCTCACGTAAATGGAATGCTATGATGCCTGGTGACCCCAAGAAGAGTCTGAACCCGAAGATTCTCAACCAGTCTCTCCATCACTAGAGAATGTTGCCTATGGTTTTAGTTCAGCCAAGGGCTGGTCTTGGCCAGCACCTTACTAGAGCCTAAATCAGAGTGGCTACTTTCAAGGTTAGTTTATAATGTCATTCCAAAGTCTTCATTCATTTTTAACAATCTTAAGAAAAATAGAGGAATTTGAGATAAGATTCAAGTGGAAATTTGTAAGAGGAATATAGAAAAATAATTATTGACTTAAATTTACCACTTATGGGCAAGTAGCTTAGAAGGTAAAAAGAATCTTTGGGCTGTAAAAGTGAGGCAAGAGAAGAAAAAAATTGAAAGCAACAACAATACTTCAAGCTCTGTGACGAAACAGATCTCCCTTGCTACAAACTCTGAGGTTGCCCCGACTTTTGGCTGATGCACTCCTGCCAAGTGCTGCTCTGCAGGTAGCTAACCTATGCAGAGGAAATCATGTGACCTAATTAGTTTTTTCAGGGTATGTTAAAAATCTGTAGAACTGGTATGAATTGTAAAAGGTAGATAAATGCAAATACTATATTAAAACATAAATTATTTTTGTACATTGTTCTACTTTTTCTCATGACTTATTCAAAATAGATTTCTACTGTATTTCAATTGCAACTACTACCCTAGACAACTTGCTCTCCATTTTCAGTCAAAAATCTTCCATTACTGAAAGCAAACTGAAATACATAACTTATTTATCCTCTTTGCTTCAGTTCCTTTATAAAAGCCAATATGTTCACATTTATCTCCACATGGTGACTTCTTAGTCTCTTAGTTTATGGCTTCAGTGAGAGAGAAACAGTGGGAGAGGGAAAGGGAAAGAGTGTGTGTGTGTGTGTGTGTGTGTGTGTGTGTGTGTGTGTGTGTGTGCGCGCGCGCACGGGCTGAGAATTAAGCCTTTTCATAAGAGAAGAAAATGATAAACGTTGGAAAAATCTAGAAACAACATTCTCCTGAAATTAGTAATAATGAGCTCATTATTTATTATTTGAATGACTGGGTTTTTTAAAGACTTGATTATATCAAGGTACCCATATGAATTAAATTTAAAAACTTCTAACTTAAGAACTTTCTGTTAAAAACATACATAAAGACAACAGGAAATGGAAACAACCCCCATCTACCAGGTTATTAGGCTTTAAATAAAAATCAATAAGTGGGCTTCCCTCATGGCGCAGTGGTTGAGAGTCCGCCTGCCGATGCAGGGGACGCGGGTTCGTGCCCTGGTCTGGGAGGATCCCAAATGCCGCGGAGCAGTTAGGCCCATGAGCCATGGCCGCTGGGCCTGCGTGTCCGGAGCCTGTGCTCTGCAACGGGAGAGGCCACAACAGTGGGAGGCCCGCGTACCGCAAAAAAAAA